>NW_026871526.1:0-109435 GCF_028564815.1 Eubalaena glacialis
TTTCGAGAAAACTCATTTGCTTCTATGAACATGCCGGCTGTAAGTTAAAAGCACGGTAACAACAGTGGCTTTTCAGGTAGCTTCGGGGCCGCATCAACGGAGCTTTCATAATGGAAAAACTAGCCTTGTGCAGTCAGTCTCTAATTTCTAGGTTGACACGCAGCATACACGCAGGAGCAGAGCTTCCTGGTTCTACGCAGTGTTCTGGTACTGAAACGGGTGCTGAAGCAAGGCCCCTAGGAGTGTTGAAAGCTTACTACCTTGAAACTAAAGCAGAACAACGATGAAGGCTCATGGAGCTGCTGCACGCCTCTCGTTTTGCAAGGATAATCAGGGCCTTACTTCGAAGCTTGGGCTCACGTTGACTTTCACTTTAGTATAGCGCAGAGCAGGGTGAGCTTCCAACAAGGAACTGGAACCCCAAGGTTTCTTAGGAGAAAAACTCATTTTCTTCCCAGAACCATGCCGGCAGTGAGGAAAACCCCGGCAACAACAATGCTTTTCAGGTAGCTTCGAGGCCGCATGAACGGAGCTTTCATAATGGCAAAGAAGCCTTATGCCATCAGTCTCCAATTTCTAGGTTGACACGCAGCATACACGCAGGACCAGAGCTTACTGTCTCTACGCAGTGTTCTGGTACCGAAACGTTGCTTAAGCAAAGTCCCTAGGAATGTTGGAAAGCTTACTACCGTGAAACTAAAGCAGAACAGCGATGAAGGCCTCATGGAGCTGCTGCACGCCTCCCGTTTTGCCCGGATAATCAGGGCCTTACTTCGAGGCTAGTGCTCACATTGACTTTCCGTTTGGTATAGAGCGGAGCCGGGTGAGCTTCCAACTAGGAACTGGAAGCACAAGGTTTCTTTCGAGAAAACTCATTTGCTTCTATGAACCATGCCGGCTGTAAGTAAAAGCACGGTAACAACAGTGCTTTTCAGGTAGCTTCGGGGCCGCATCAACGGAGCTTTTCATAATGGGAAAACTAGCCTTGTGCCGTCAGTCTCTAATTTCTAGGTTGACACGCAGCATACACGCAGGAGCAGAGCTTCCTGGTTCTACGCAGTGTTCTGGTACTGAAACGGGTGCTGAAGCAAGGCCCCTAGGAGTGTTGAAAAGCTTACTACCTTGAAACTAAAGCAGAACAACGATGAAGGCCTCATGGAGCTGCTGCACGCCTCTCGTTTTGCAAGGATAATCAGGGCCTTACTTCGAAGCTTGGGCTCACGTTGACTTTCACTTTAGGTATAGCGCAGAGCAGGGTGAGCTTCCAACAAGGAACTGGAACCCCAAGGTTTCTTAGGAGAAAACTCATTTTCTTCCCAGAACCATGCCGGCAGTGAGGAAAACCCCGGCAACAACAATGCTTTTCAGGTAGCTTCGAGGCCGCATGAACGGAGCTTTCATAATGGCAAAAGAAGCCTTATGCCATCAGTCTGCAATTTCTAGGTTGACACGCAGCATACACGCAGGACCAGAGCTTACTGTCTCTACGCAGTGTTCTGGTACCGAAACGGTTGCTTAAGCAAAGTCCCTAGGAATGTTGGAAAGCTTACTACCGTGAAACTAAAGCAGAACAGCGATGAAGGCCTCATGGAGCTGCTGCACGCCTCCCGTTTTGCCAGGATAATCAGGGCCTTACTTCGAGGCTAGTGCTCACATTGACTTTCACGTTTGGTATAGAGCGGAGCCGGGTGAGCTTCCAACTAGGAACTGGAAGCACAAGGTTTCTTTCGAGAAAACTCATTTGCTTCTATGAACCATGCCGGCTGTAAGTAAAAGCACGGTAACAACAGTGCTTTTCAGGTAGCTTCGGGGCCGCATCAACGGAGCTTTCATAATGGGAAAACTAGCCTTGTGCCGTCAGTCTCTAATTTCTAGGTTGACACGCAGCATACACGCAGGAGCAGAGCTTCCTGGTTCTACGCAGTGTTCTGGTACTGAAACGGGTGCTGAAGCAAGGCCCCTAGGAGTGTTGAAAAGCTTACTACCTTGAAACTAAAGCAGAACAACGATGAAGGCCTCATGGAGCTGCTGCACGCCTCTCGTTTTGCAAGGATAATCAGGGCCTTACTTCGAAGCTTGGGCTCACGTTGACTTTCACTTTAGGTATAGCGCAGAGCAGGGTGAGCTTCCAACAAGGAACTGGAACCCCAAGGTTTCTTAGGAGAAAACTCATTTTCTTCCCAGAACCATGCCGGCAGTGAGGAAAACCCCGGCAACAACAATGCTTTTCAGGTAGCTTCGAGGCCGCATGAACGGAGCTTTCATAATGGGAAAAGAAGCCTTATGCCATCAGTCTGCAATTTCTAGGTTGACACGCAGCATACACGCAGGACCAGAGCTTACTGTCTCTACGCAGTGTTCTGGTACCGAAACGGTTGCTTAAGCAAAGTCCCTAGGAATGTTGGAAAGCTTACTACCGTGAAACTAAAGCAGAACAGCGATGAAGGCCTCATGGAGCTGCTGCACGCCTCCCGTTTTGCCCGGATAATCAGGGCCTTACTTCGAGGCTAGTGCTCACATTGACTTTCACGTTTGGTATAGAGCGGAGCCGGGTGAGCTTCCAACTAGGAACTGGAAGCACAAGGTTTCTTTCGAGAAAACTCATTTGCTTCTATGAACCATGCCGGCTGTAAGTAAAAGCACGGTAACAACAGTGCTTTTCAGGTAGCTTCGGGGCCGCATCAACGGAGCTTTCATAATGGGAAAACTAGCCTTGTGCCGTCAGTCTCTAATTTCTAGGTTGACACGCAGCATACACGCAGGAGCAGAGCTTCCTGGTTCTACGCAGTGTTCTGGTACTGAAACGGGTGCTGAAGCAAGGCCCCTAGGAGTGTTGAAAAGCTTACTACCTTGAAACTAAAGCAGAACAACGATGAAGGCCTCATGGAGCTGCTGCACGCCTCTCGTTTTGCAAGGATAATCAGGGCCTTACTTCGAAGCTTGGGCTCACGTTGACTTTCACTTTAGGTATAGCGCAGAGCAGGGTGAGCTTCCAACAAGGAACTGGAACCCCAAGGTTTCTTAGGAGAAAACTCATTTTCTTCCCAGAACCATGCCGGCAGTGAGGAAAACCCCGGCAACAACAATGCTTTTCAGGTAGCTTCGAGGCCGCATGAACGGAGCTTTCATAATGGGAAAAGAAGCCTTATGCCATCAGTCTGCAATTTCTAGGTTGACACGCAGCATACACGCAGGACCAGAGCTTACTGTCTCTACGCAGTGGTCTGGTACCGAAACGGTTGCTTAAGCAAAGTCCCTAGGAATGTTGGAAAGCTTACGACCGTGAAACTAAAGCAGAACAGCGATGAAGGCCTCATGGAGCTGCTGCACGCCTCCCGTTTTGCCCGGATAATCAGGGCCTTACTTCGAGGCTAGTGCTCACATTGACTTTCACGTTTGGTATAGAGCGGAGCCGGGTGAGCTTCCAACTAGGAACTGGAAGCACAAGGTTTCTTTCGAGAAAACTCATTTGCTTCTATGAACCATGCCGGCTGTAAGTAAAAGCACGGTAACAACAGTGCTTTTCAGGTAGCTTCGGGGCCGCATCAACGGAGCTTTCATAATGGGAAAACTAGCCTTGTGCCGTCAGTCTCTAATTTCTAGGTTGACACGCAGCATACACGCAGGAGCAGAGCTTCCTGGTTCTACGCAGTGTTCTGGTACTGAAACGGGTGCTGAAGCAAGGCCCCTAGGAGTGTTGAAAAGCTTACTACCTTGAAACTAAAGCAGAACAACGATGAAGGCCTCATGGAGCTGCTGCACGCCTCTCGTTTTGCAAGGATAATCAGGGCCTTACTTCGAAGCTTGGGCTCACGTTGACTTTCACTTTAGGTATAGCGCAGAGCAGGGTGAGCTTCCAACAAGGAACTGGAACCCCAAGGTTTCTTAGGAGAAAACTCATTTTCTTCTCAGAACCATGCCGGCAGTGAGGAAAACCCCGGCAACAACAATGCTTTTCAGGTAGCTTCGAGGCCGCATGAACGGAGCTTTCATAATGGGAAAAGAAGCCTTATGCCATCAGTCTCCAATTTCTAGGTTGACACGCAGCATACACGCAGGCCCAGAGCTTACTGTCTCTACGCAGTGTTCTGGTACCGAAACGGTTGCTTAAGCAAAGTCCCTAGGAATGTTGGAAAGCTTACTACCGTGAAACTAAAGCAGAACAGCGATGAAGGCCTCATGGAGCTGCTGCACGCCTCCCGTTTTGCCAGGATAATCAGGGCCTTACTTCGAGGCTAGTGCTCACATTGACTTTCACGTTTGGTATAGAGCGGAGCCGGGTGAGCTTCCAACTAGGAACTGGAAGCACAAGGTTTCTTTCGAGAAAACTCATTTGCTTCTATGAACCATGCCGGCTGTAAGTAAAAGCACGGTAACAACAGTGCTTTTCAGGTAGCTTCGGGGCCGCATCAACGGAGCTTTCATAATGGGAAAACTAGCCTTGTGCCGTCAGTCTCTAATTTCTAGGTTGACACGCAGCATACACGCAGGAGCAGAGCTTCCTGGTTCTACGCAGTGTTCTGGTACTGAAACGGGTGCTGAAGCAAGGCCCCTAGGAGTGTTGAAAAGCTTACTACCTTGAAACTAAAGCAGAACAACGATGAAGGCCTCATGGAGCTGCTGCACGCCTCTCGTTTTGCAAGGATAATCAGGGCCTTACTTCGAAGCTTGGGCTCACGTTGACTTTCACTTTAGGTATAGCGCAGAGCAGGGTGAGCTTCCAACAAGGAACTGGAACCCCAAGGTTTCTTAGGAGAAAACTCATTTTCTTCTCAGAACCATGCCGGCAGTGAGGAAAACCCCGGCAACAACAATGCTTTTCAGGTAGCTTCGAGGCCGCATGAACGGAGCTTTCATAATGGCAAAAGAAGCCTTATGCCATCAGTCTCCAATTTCTAGGTTGACACGCAGCATACACGCAGGCCCAGAGCTTACTGTCTCTACGCAGTGTTCTGGTACCGAAACGGTTGCTTAAGCAAAGTCCCTAGGAATGTTGGAAAGCTTACTACCGTGAAACTAAAGCAGAACAGCGATGAAGGCCTCATGGAGCTGCTGCACGCCTCCCGTTTTGCCCGGATAATCAGGGCCTTACTTCGAGGCTAGTGCTCACATTGACTTTCACGTTTGGTATAGAGCGGAGCCGGGTGAGCTTCCAACTAGGAACTGGAAGCACAAGGTTTCTTTCGAGAAAACTCATTTGCTTCTATGAACCATGCCGGCTGTAAGTAAAAGCACGGTAACAACAGTGCTTTTCAGGTAGCTTCGGGGCCGCATCAACGGAGCTTTCATAATGGGAAAACTAGCCTTGTGCCGTCAGTCTCTAATTTCTAGGTTGACACGCAGCATACACGCAGGAGCAGAGCTTCCTGGTTCTACGCACTGTTCTGGTACTGAAACGGGTGCTGAAGCAAGGCCCCTAGGAGTGTTGAAAAGCTTACTACCTTGAAACTAAAGCAGAACAACGATGAAGGCCTCATGGAGCTGCTGCACGCCTCTCGTTTTGCAAGGATAATCAGGGCCTTACTTCGAAGCTTGGGCTCACGTTGACTTTCACTTTAGGTATAGCGCAGAGCAGGGTGAGCTTCCAACAAGGAACTGGAACCCCAAGGTTTCTTAGGAGAAAACTCATTTTCTTCCCAGAACCATGCCGGCAGTGAGGAAAACCCCGGCAACAACAATGCTTTTCAGGTAGCTTCGAGGCCGCATGAACGGAGCTTTCATAATGGCAAAAGAAGCCTTATGCCATCAGTCTCCAATTTCTAGGTTGACACGCAGCATACACGCAGGACCAGAGCTTACTGTCTCTACGCAGTGTTCTGGTACCGAAACGGTTGCTTAAGCAAAGTCCCTAGGAATGTTGGAAAGCTTACTACCGTGAAACTAAAGCAGAACAGCGATGAAGGCCTCATGGAGCTGCTGCACGCCTCCCGTTTTGCCCGGATAATCAGGGCCTTACTTCGAGGCTAGTGCTCACATTGACTTTCACGTTTGGTATAGAGCGGAGCCGGGTGAGCTTCCAACTAGGAACTGGAAGCACAAGGTTTCTTTCGAGAAAACTCATTTGCTTCTATGAACCATGCCGGCTGTAAGTAAAAGCACGGTAACAACAGTGCTTTTCAGGTAGCTTCGGGGCCGCATCAACGGAGCTTTCATAATGGGAAAACTAGCCTTGTGCCGTCAGTCTCTAATTTCTAGGTTGACACGCAGCATACACGCAGGAGCAGAGCTTCCTGGTTCTACGCAGTGTTCTGGTACTGAAACGGGTGCTGAAGCAAGGCCCCTAGGAGTGTTGAAAAGCTTACTACCTTGAAACTAAAGCAGAACAACGATGAAGGCCTCATGGAGCTGCTGCACGCCTCTCGTTTTGCAAGGATAATCAGGGCCTTACTTCGAAGCTTGGGCTCACGTTGACTTTCACTTTAGGTATAGCGCAGAGCAGGGTGAGCTTCCAACAAGGAACTGGAACCCCAAGGTTTCTTAGGAGAAAACTCATTTTCTTCCCAGAACCATGCCGGCAGTGAGGAAAACCCCGGCAACAACAATGCTTTTCAGGTAGCTTCGAGGCCGCATGAACGGAGCTTTCATAATGGCAAAAGAAGCCTTATGCCATCAGTCTCCAATTTCTAGGTTGACACGCAGCATACACGCAGGACCAGAGCTTACTGTCTCTACGCAGTGTTCTGGTACCGAAACGGTTGCTTAAGCAAAGTCCCTAGGAATGTTGGAAAGCTTACTACCGTGAAACTAAAGCAGAACAGCGATGAAGGCCTCATGGAGCTGCTGCACGCCTCCCGTTTTGCCCGGATAATCAGGGCCTTACTTCGAGGCTAGTGCTCACATTGACTTTCACGTTTGGTATAGAGCGGAGCCGGGTGAGCTTCCAACTAGGAACTGGAAGCACAAGGTTTCTTTCGAGAAAACTCATTTGCTTCTATGAACCATGCCGGCTGTAAGTAAAAGCACGGTAACAACAGTGCTTTTCAGGTAGCTTCGGGGCCGCATCAACGGAGCTTTCATAATGGGAAAACTAGCCTTGTGCCGTCAGTCTCTAATTTCTAGGTTGACACGCAGCATACACGCAGGAGCAGAGCTTCCTGGTTCTACGCAGTGTTCTGGTACTGAAACGGGTGCTGAAGCAAGGCCCCTAGGAGTGTTGAAAAGCTTACTACCTTGAAACTAAAGCAGAACAACGATGAAGGCCTCATGGAGCTGCTGCACGCCTCTCGTTTTGCAAGGATAATCAGGGCCTTACTTCGAAGCTTGGGCTCACGTTGACTTTCACTTTAGGTATAGCGCAGAGCAGGGTGAGCTTCCAACAAGGAACTGGAACCCCAAGGTTTCTTAGGAGAAAACTCATTTTCTTCCCAGAACCATGCCGGCAGTGAGGAAAACCCCGGCAACAACAATGCTTTTCAGGTAGCTTCGAGGCCGCATGAACGGAGCTTTCATAATGGCAAAAGAAGCCTTATGCCATCAGTCTGCAATTTCTAGGTTGACACGCAGCATACACGCAGGACCAGAGCTTACTGTCTCTACGCAGTGTTCTGGTACCGAAACGGTTGCTTAAGCAAAGTCCCTAGGAATGTTGGAAAGCTTACTACCGTGAAACTAAAGCAGAACAGCGATGAAGGCCTCATGGAGCTGCTGCACGCCTCCCGTTTTGCCAGGATAATCAGGGCCTTACTTCGAGGCTAGTGCTCACATTGACTTTCACGTTTGGTATAGAGCGGAGCCGGGTGAGCTTCCAACTAGGAACTGGAAGCACAAGGTTTCTTTCGAGAAAACTCATTTGCTTCTATGAACCATGCCGGCTGTAAGTAAAAGCACGGTAACAACAGTGCTTTTCAGGTAGCTTCGGGGCCGCATCAACGGAGCTTTCATAATGGGAAAACTAGCCTTGTGCCGTCAGTCTCTAATTTCTAGGTTGACACGCAGCATACACGCAGGAGCAGAGCTTCCTGGTTCTACGCAGTGTTCTGGTACTGAAACGGGTGCTGAAGCAAGGCCCCTAGGAGTGTTGAAAAGCTTACTACCTTGAAACTAAAGCAGAACAACGATGAAGGCCTCATGGAGCTGCTGCACGCCTCTCGTTTTGCAAGGATAATCAGGGCCTTACTTCGAAGCTTGGGCTCACGTTGACTTTCACTTTAGGTATAGCGCAGAGCAGGGTGAGCTTCCAACAAGGAACTGGAACCCCAAGGTTTCTTAGGAGAAAACTCATTTTCTTCCCAGAACCATGCCGGCAGTGAGGAAAACCCCGGCAACAACAATGCTTTTCAGGTAGCTTCGAGGCCGCATGAACGGAGCTTTCATAATGGGAAAAGAAGCCTTATGCCATCAGTCTGCAATTTCTAGGTTGACACGCAGCATACACGCAGGACCAGAGCTTACTGTCTCTACGCAGTGTTCTGGTACCGAAACGGTTGCTTAAGCAAAGTCCCTAGGAATGTTGGAAAGCTTACTACCGTGAAACTAAAGCAGAACAGCGATGAAGGCCTCATGGAGCTGCTGCACGCCTCCCGTTTTGCCCGGATAATCAGGGCCTTACTTCGAGGCTAGTGCTCACATTGACTTTCACGTTTGGTATAGAGCGGAGCCGGGTGAGCTTCCAACTAGGAACTGGAAGCACAAGGTTTCTTTCGAGAAAACTCATTTGCTTCTATGAACCATGCCGGCTGTAAGTAAAAGCACGGTAACAACAGTGCTTTTCAGGTAGCTTCGGGGCCGCATCAACGGAGCTTTCATAATGGGAAAACTAGCCTTGTGCCGTCAGTCTCTAATTTCTAGGTTGACACGCAGCATACACGCAGGAGCAGAGCTTCCTGGTTCTACGCAGTGTTCTGGTACTGAAACGGGTGCTGAAGCAAGGCCCCTAGGAGTGTTGAAAAGCTTACTACCTTGAAACTAAAGCAGAACAACGATGAAGGCCTCATGGAGCTGCTGCACGCCTCTCGTTTTGCAAGGATAATCAGGGCCTTACTTCGAAGCTTGGGCTCACGTTGACTTTCACTTTAGGTATAGCGCAGAGCAGGGTGAGCTTCCAACAAGGAACTGGAACCCCAAGGTTTCTTAGGAGAAAACTCATTTTCTTCCCAGAACCATGCCGGCAGTGAGGAAAACCCCGGCAACAACAATGCTTTTCAGGTAGCTTCGAGGCCGCATGAACGGAGCTTTCATAATGGGAAAAGAAGCCTTATGCCATCAGTCTGCAATTTCTAGGTTGACACGCAGCATACACGCAGGACCAGAGCTTACTGTCTCTACGCAGTGGTCTGGTACCGAAACGGTTGCTTAAGCAAAGTCCCTAGGAATGTTGGAAAGCTTACGACCGTGAAACTAAAGCAGAACAGCGATGAAGGCCTCATGGAGCTGCTGCACGCCTCCCGTTTTGCCCGGATAATCAGGGCCTTACTTCGAGGCTAGTGCTCACATTGACTTTCACGTTTGGTATAGAGCGGAGCCGGGTGAGCTTCCAACTAGGAACTGGAAGCACAAGGTTTCTTTCGAGAAAACTCATTTGCTTCTATGAACCATGCCGGCTGTAAGTAAAAGCACGGTAACAACAGTGCTTTTCAGGTAGCTTCGGGGCCGCATCAACGGAGCTTTCATAATGGGAAAACTAGCCTTGTGCCGTCAGTCTCTAATTTCTAGGTTGACACGCAGCATACACGCAGGAGCAGAGCTTCCTGGTTCTACGCAGTGTTCTGGTACTGAAACGGGTGCTGAAGCAAGGCCCCTAGGAGTGTTGAAAAGCTTACTACCTTGAAACTAAAGCAGAACAACGATGAAGGCCTCATGGAGCTGCTGCACGCCTCTCGTTTTGCAAGGATAATCAGGGCCTTACTTCGAAGCTTGGGCTCACGTTGACTTTCACTTTAGGTATAGCGCAGAGCAGGGTGAGCTTCCAACAAGGAACTGGAACCCCAAGGTTTCTTAGGAGAAAACTCATTTTCTTCTCAGAACCATGCCGGCAGTGAGGAAAACCCCGGCAACAACAATGCTTTTCAGGTAGCTTCGAGGCCGCATGAACGGAGCTTTCATAATGGGAAAAGAAGCCTTATGCCATCAGTCTCCAATTTCTAGGTTGACACGCAGCATACACGCAGGCCCAGAGCTTACTGTCTCTACGCAGTGTTCTGGTACCGAAACGGTTGCTTAAGCAAAGTCCCTAGGAATGTTGGAAAGCTTACTACCGTGAAACTAAAGCAGAACAGCGATGAAGGCCTCATGGAGCTGCTGCACGCCTCCCGTTTTGCCAGGATAATCAGGGCCTTACTTCGAGGCTAGTGCTCACATTGACTTTCACGTTTGGTATAGAGCGGAGCCGGGTGAGCTTCCAACTAGGAACTGGAAGCACAAGGTTTCTTTCGAGAAAACTCATTTGCTTCTATGAACCATGCCGGCTGTAAGTAAAAGCACGGTAACAACAGTGCTTTTCAGGTAGCTTCGGGGCCGCATCAACGGAGCTTTCATAATGGGAAAACTAGCCTTGTGCCGTCAGTCTCTAATTTCTAGGTTGACACGCAGCATACACGCAGGAGCAGAGCTTCCTGGTTCTACGCAGTGTTCTGGTACTGAAACGGGTGCTGAAGCAAGGCCCCTAGGAGTGTTGAAAAGCTTACTACCTTGAAACTAAAGCAGAACAACGATGAAGGCCTCATGGAGCTGCTGCACGCCTCTCGTTTTGCAAGGATAATCAGGGCCTTACTTCGAAGCTTGGGCTCACGTTGACTTTCACTTTAGGTATAGCGCAGAGCAGGGTGAGCTTCCAACAAGGAACTGGAACCCCAAGGTTTCTTAGGAGAAAACTCATTTTCTTCCCAGAACCATGCCGGCAGTGAGGAAAACCCCGGCAACAACAATGCTTTTCAGGTAGCTTCGAGGCCGCATGAACGGAGCTTTCATAATGGGAAAAGAAGCCTTATGCCATCAGTCTGCAATTTCTAGGTTGACACGCAGCATACACGCAGGACCAGAGCTTACTGTCTCTACGCAGTGTTCTGGTACCGAAACGGTTGCTTAAGCAAAGTCCCTAGGAATGTTGGAAAGCTTACTACCGTGAAACTAAAGCAGAACAGCGATGAAGGCCTCATGGAGCTGCTGCACGCCTCCCGTTTTGCCCGGATAATCAGGGCCTTACTTCGAGGCTAGTGCTCACATTGACTTTCACGTTTGGTATAGAGCGGAGCCGGGTGAGCTTCCAACTAGGAACTGGAAGCACAAGGTTTCTTTCGAGAAAACTCATTTGCTTCTATGAACCATGCCGGCTGTAAGTAAAAGCACGGTAACAACAGTGCTTTTCAGGTAGCTTCGGGGCCGCATCAACGGAGCTTTCATAATGGGAAAACTAGCCTTGTGCCGTCAGTCTCTAATTTCTAGGTTGACACGCAGCATACACGCAGGAGCAGAGCTTCCTGGTTCTACGCAGTGTTCTGGTACTGAAACGGGTGCTGAAGCAAGGCCCCTAGGAGTGTTGAAAAGCTTACTACCTTGAAACTAAAGCAGAACAACGATGAAGGCCTCATGGAGCTGCTGCACGCCTCTCGTTTTGCAAGGATAATCAGGGCCTTACTTCGAAGCTTGGGCTCACGTTGACTTTCACTTTAGGTATAGCGCAGAGCAGGGTGAGCTTCCAACAAGGAACTGGAACCCCAAGGTTTCTTAGGAGAAAACTCATTTTCTTCCCAGAACCATGCCGGCAGTGAGGAAAACCCCGGCAACAACAATGCTTTTCAGGTAGCTTCGAGGCCGCATGAACGGAGCTTTCATAATGGGAAAAGAAGCCTTATGCCATCAGTCTGCAATTTCTAGGTTGACACGCAGCATACACGCAGGACCAGAGCTTACTGTCTCTACGCAGTGTTCTGGTACCGAAACGGTTGCTTAAGCAAAGTCCCTAGGAATGTTGGAAAGCTTACTACCGTGAAACTAAAGCAGAACAGCGATGAAGGCCTCATGGAGCTGCTGCACGCCTCCCGTTTTGCCCGGATAATCAGGGCCTTACTTCGAGGCTAGTGCTCACATTGACTTTCACGTTTGGTATAGAGCGGAGCCGGGTGAGCTTCCAACTAGGAACTGGAAGCACAAGGTTTCTTTCGAGAAAACTCATTTGCTTCTATGAACCATGCCGGCTGTAAGTAAAAGCACGGTAACAACAGTGCTTTTCAGGTAGCTTCGGGGCCGCATCAACGGAGCTTTCATAATGGGAAAACTAGCCTTGTGCCGTCAGTCTCTAATTTCTAGGTTGACACGCAGCATACACGCAGGAGCAGAGCTTCCTGGTTCTACGCAGTGTTCTGGTACTGAAACGGGTGCTGAAGCAAGGCCCCTAGGAGTGTTGAAAAGCTTACTACCTTGAAACTAAAGCAGAGCAACGATGAAGGCCTCATGGAGCTGCTGCACGCCTCTCGTTTTGCAAGGATAATCAGGGCCTTACTTCGAAGCTTGGGCTCACGTTGACTTTCACTTTAGGTATAGCGCAGAGCAGGGTGAGCTTCCAACAAGGAACTGGAACCCCAAGGTTTCTTAGGAGAAAACTCATTTTCTTCCCAGAACCATGCCGGCAGTGAGGAAAACCCCGGCAACAACAATGCTTTTCAGGTAGCTTCGAGGCCGCATGAACGGAGCTTTCATAATGGGAAAAGAAGCCTTATGCCATCAGTCTGCAATTTCTAGGTTGACACGCAGCATACACGCAGGACCAGAGCTTACTGTCTCTACGCAGTGTTCTGGTACCGAAACGGTTGCTTAAGCAAAGTCCCTAGGAATGTTGGAAAGCTTACTACCGTGAAACTAAAGCAGAACAGCGATGAAGGCCTCATGGAGCTGCTGCACGCCTCCCGTTTTGCCCGGATAATCAGGGCCTTACTTCGAGGCTAGTGCTCACATTGACTTTCACGTTTGGTATAGAGCGGAGCCGGGTGAGCTTCCAACTAGGAACTGGAAGCACAAGGTTTCTTTCGAGAAAACTCATTTGCTTCTATGAACCATGCCGGCTGTAAGTAAAAGCACGGTAACAACAGTGCTTTTCAGGTAGCTTCGGGGCCGCATCAACGGAGCTTTCATAATGGGAAAACTAGCCTTGTGCCGTCAGTCTCTAATTTCTAGGTTGACACGCAGCATACACGCAGGAGCAGAGCTTCCTGGTTCTACGCAGTGTTCTGGTACTGAAACGGGTGCTGAAGCAAGGCCCCTAGGAGTGTTGAAAAGCTTACTACCTTGAAACTAAAGCAGAACAACGATGAAGGCCTCATGGAGCTGCTGCACGCCTCTCGTTTTGCAAGGATAATCAGGGCCTTACTTCGAAGCTTGGGCTCACGTTGACTTTCACTTTAGGTATAGCGCAGAGCAGGGTGAGCTTCCAACAAGGAACTGGAACCCCAAGGTTTCTTAGGAGAAAACTCATTTTCTTCCCAGAACCATGCCGGCAGTGAGGAAAACCCCGGCAACAACAATGCTTTTCAGGTAGCTTCGAGGCCGCATGAACGGAGCTTTCATAATGGGAAAAGAAGCCTTATGCCATCAGTCTGCAATTTCTAGGTTGACACGCAGCATACACGCAGGACCAGAGCTTACTGTCTCTACGCAGTGTTCTGGTACCGAAACGGTTGCTTAAGCAAAGTCCCTAGGAATGTTGGAAAGCTTACTACCGTGAAACTAAAGCAGAACAGCGATGAAGGCCTCATGGAGCTGCTGCACGCCTCCCGTTTTGCCCGGATAATCAGGGCCTTACTTCGAGGCTAGTGCTCACATTGACTTTCACGTTTGGTATAGAGCGGAGCCGGGTGAGCTTCCAACTAGGAACTGGAAGCACAAGGTTTCTTTCGAGAAAACTCATTTGCTTCTATGAACCATGCCGGCTGTAAGTAAAAGCACGGTAACAACAGTGCTTTTCAGGTAGCTTCGGGGCCGCATCAACGGAGCTTTCATAATGGGAAAACTAGCCTTGTGCCGTCAGTCTCTAATTTCTAGGTTGACACGCAGCATACACGCAGGAGCAGAGCTTCCTGGTTCTACGCAGTGTTCTGGTACTGAAACGGGTGCTGAAGCAAGGCCCCTAGGAGTGTTGAAAAGCTTACTACCTTGAAACTAAAGCAGAACAACGATGAAGGCCTCATGGAGCTGCTGCACGCCTCTCGTTTTGCAAGGATAATCAGGGCCTTACTTCGAAGCTTGGGCTCACGTTGACTTTCACTTTAGGTATAGCGCAGAGCAGGGTGAGCTTCCAACAAGGAACTGGAACCCCAAGGTTTCTTAGGAGAAAACTCATTTTCTTCCCAGAACCATGCCGGCAGTGAGGAAAACCCCGGCAACAACAATGCTTTTCAGGTAGCTTCGAGGCCGCATGAACGGAGCTTTCATAATGGGAAAAGAAGCCTTATGCCATCAGTCTGCAATTTCTAGGTTGACACGCAGCATACACGCAGGACCAGAGCTTACTGTCTCTACGCAGTGGTCTGGTACCGAAACGGTTGCTTAAGCAAAGTCCCTAGGAATGTTGGAAAGCTTACGACCGTGAAACTAAAGCAGAACAGCGATGAAGGCCTCATGGAGCTGCTGCACGCCTCCCGTTTTGCCCGGATAATCAGGGCCTTACTTCGAGGCTAGTGCTCACATTGACTTTCACGTTTGGTATAGAGCGGAGCCGGGTGAGCTTCCAACTAGGAACTGGAAGCACAAGGTTTCTTTCGAGAAAACTCATTTGCTTCTATGAACCATGCCGGCTGTAAGTAAAAGCACGGTAACAACAGTGCTTTTCAGGTAGCTTCGGGGCCGCATCAACGGAGCTTTCATAATGGGAAAACTAGCCTTGTGCCGTCAGTCTCTAATTTCTAGGTTGACACGCAGCATACACGCAGGAGCAGAGCTTCCTGGTTCTACGCAGTGTTCTGGTACTGAAACGGGTGCTGAAGCAAGGCCCCTAGGAGTGTTGAAAAGCTTACTACCTTGAAACTAAAGCAGAACAACGATGAAGGCCTCATGGAGCTGCTGCACGCCTCTCGTTTTGCAAGGATAATCAGGGCCTTACTTCGAAGCTTGGGCTCACGTTGACTTTCACTTTAGGTATAGCGCAGAGCAGGGTGAGCTTCCAACAAGGAACTGGAACCCCAAGGTTTCTTAGGAGAAAACTCATTTTCTTCTCAGAACCATGCCGGCAGTGAGGAAAACCCCGGCAACAACAATGCTTTTCAGGTAGCTTCGAGGCCGCATGAACGGAGCTTTCATAATGGGAAAAGAAGCCTTATGCCATCAGTCTCCAATTTCTAGGTTGACACGCAGCATACACGCAGGCCCAGAGCTTACTGTCTCTACGCAGTGTTCTGGTACCGAAACGGTTGCTTAAGCAAAGTCCCTAGGAATGTTGGAAAGCTTACTACCGTGAAACTAAAGCAGAACAGCGATGAAGGCCTCATGGAGCTGCTGCACGCCTCCCGTTTTGCCCGGATAATCAGGGCCTTACTTCGAGGCTAGTGCTCACATTGACTTTCACGTTTGGTATAGAGCGGAGCCGGGTGAGCTTCCAACTAGGAACTGGAAGCACAAGGTTTCTTTCGAGAAAACTCATTTGCTTCTATGAACCATGCCGGCTGTAAGTAAAAGCACGGTAACAACAGTGCTTTTCAGGTAGCTTCGGGGCCGCATCAACGGAGCTTTCATAATGGGAAAACTAGCCTTGTGCCGTCAGTCTCTAATTTCTAGGTTGACACGCAGCATACACGCAGGAGCAGAGCTTCCTGGTTCTACGCAGTGTTCTGGTACTGAAACGGGTGCTGAAGCAAGGCCCCTAGGAGTGTTGAAAAGCTTACTACCTTGAAACTAAAGCAGAACAACGATGAAGGCCTCATGGAGCTGCTGCACGCCTCTCGTTTTGCAAGGATAATCAGGGCCTTACTTCGAAGCTTGGGCTCACGTTGACTTTCACTTTAGGTATAGCGCAGAGCAGGGTGAGCTTCCAACAAGGAACTGGAACCCCAAGGTTTCTTAGGAGAAAACTCATTTTCTTCTCAGAACCATGCCGGCAGTGAGGAAAACCCCGGCAACAACAATGCTTTTCAGGTAGCTTCGAGGCCGCATGAACGGAGCTTTCATAATGGCAAAAGAAGCCTTATGCCATCAGTCTCCAATTTCTAGGTTGACACGCAGCATACACGCAGGCCCAGAGCTTACTGTCTCTACGCAGTGTTCTGGTACCGAAACGGTTGCTTAAGCAAAGTCCCTAGGAATGTTGGAAAGCTTACTACCGTGAAACTAAAGCAGAACAGCGATGAAGGCCTCATGGAGCTGCTGCACGCCTCCCGTTTTGCCCGGATAATCAGGGCCTTACTTCGAGGCTAGTGCTCACATTGACTTTCACGTTTGGTATAGAGCGGAGCCGGGTGAGCTTCCAACTAGGAACTGGAAGCACAAGGTTTCTTTCGAGAAAACTCATTTGCTTCTATGAACCATGCCGGCTGTAAGTAAAAGCACGGTAACAACAGTGCTTTTCAGGTAGCTTCGGGGCCGCATCAACGGAGCTTTCATAATGGGAAAACTAGCCTTGTGCCGTCAGTCTCTAATTTCTAGGTTGACACGCAGCATACACGCAGGAGCAGAGCTTCCTGGTTCTACGCAGTGTTCTGGTACTGAAACGGGTGCTGAAGCAAGGCCCCTAGGAGTGTTGAAAAGCTTACTACCTTGAAACTAAAGCAGAACAACGATGAAGGCCTCATGGAGCTGCTGCACGCCTCTCGTTTTGCAAGGATAATCAGGGCCTTACTTCGAAGCTTGGGCTCACGTTGACTTTCACTTTAGGTATAGCGCAGAGCAGGGTGAGCTTCCAACAAGGAACTGGAACCCCAAGGTTTCTTAGGAGAAAACTCATTTTCTTCCCAGAACCATGCCGGCAGTGAGGAAAACCCCGGCAACAACAATGCTTTTCAGGTAGCTTCGAGGCCGCATGAACGGAGCTTTCATAATGGGAAAAGAAGCCTTATGCCATCAGTCTGCAATTTCTAGGTTGACACGCAGCATACACGCAGGCCCAGAGCTTACTGTCTCTACGCAGTGTTCTGGTACCGAAACGGTTGCTTAAGCAAAGTCCCTAGGAATGTTGGAAAGCTTACTACCGTGAAACTAAAGCAGAACAGCGATGAAGGCCTCATGGAGCTGCTGCACGCCTCCCGTTTTGCCCGGATAATCAGGGCCTTACTTCGAGGCTAGTGCTCACATTGACTTTCACGTTTGGTATAGAGCGGAGCCGGGTGAGCTTCCAACTAGGAACTGGAAGCACAAGGTTTCTTTCGAGAAAACTCATTTGCTTCTATGAACCATGCCGGCTGTAAGTAAAAGCACGGTAACAACAGTGCTTTTCAGGTAGCTTCGGGGCCGCATCAACGGAGCTTTCATAATGGGAAAACTAGCCTTGTGCCGTCAGTCTCTAATTTCTAGGTTGACACGCAGCATACACGCAGGAGCAGAGCTTCCTGGTTCTACGCAGTGTTCTGGTACTGAAACGGGTGCTGAAGCAAGGCCCCTAGGAGTGTTGAAAAGCTTACTACCTTGAAACTAAAGCAGAACAACGATGAAGGCCTCATGGAGCTGCTGCACGCCTCTCGTTTTGCAAGGATAATCAGGGCCTTACTTCGAAGCTTGGGCTCACGTTGACTTTCACTTTAGGTATAGCGCAGAGCAGGGTGAGCTTCCAACAAGGAACTGGAACCCCAAGGTTTCTTAGGAGAAAACTCATTTTCTTCCCAGAACCATGCCGGCAGTGAGGAAAACCCCGGCAACAACAATGCTTTTCAGGTAGCTTCGAGGCCGCATGAACGGAGCTTTCATAATGGCAAAAGAAGCCTTATGCCATCAGTCTCCAATTTCTAGGTTGACACGCAGCATACACGCAGGCCCAGAGCTTACTGTCTCTACGCAGTGTTCTGGTACCGAAACGGTTGCTTAAGCAAAGTCCCTAGGAATGTTGGAAAGCTTACTACCGTGAAACTAAAGCAGAACAGCGATGAAGGCCTCATGGAGCTGCTGCACGCCTCCCGTTTTGCCCGGATAATCAGGGCCTTACTTCGAGGCTAGTGCTCACATTGACTTTCACGTTTGGTATAGAGCGGAGCCGGGTGAGCTTCCAACTAGGAACTGGAAGCACAAGGTTTCTTTCGAGAAAACTCATTTGCTTCTATGAACCATGCCGGCTGTAAGTAAAAGCACGGTAACAACAGTGCTTTTCAGGTAGCTTCGGGGCCGCATCAACGGAGCTTTCATAATGGGAAAACTAGCCTTGTGCCGTCAGTCTCTAATTTCTAGGTTGACACGCAGCATACACGCAGGAGCAGAGCTTCCTGGTTCTACGCAGTGTTCTGGTACTGAAACGGGTGCTGAAGCAAGGCCCCTAGGAGTGTTGAAAAGCTTACTACCTTGAAACTAAAGCAGAACAACGATGAAGGCCTCATGGAGCTGCTGCACACCTCTCGTTTTGCAAGGATAATCAGGGCCTTACTTCGAAGCTTGGGCTCACGTTGACTTTCACTTTAGGTATAGCACAGAGCAGGGTGAGCTTCCAACAAGGAACTGGAACCCCAAGGTTTCTTAGGAGAAAACTCATTTTCTTCCCAGAACCATGCCGGCAGTGAGGAAAACCCCGGCAACAACAATGCTTTTCAGGTAGCTTCGAGGCCGCATGAACGGAGCTTTCATAATGGCAAAAGAAGCCTTATGCCATCAGTCTGCAATTTCTAGGTTGACACGCAGCATACACGCAGGACCAGAGCTTACTGTCTCTACGCAGTGTTCTGGTACCGAAACGGTTGCTTAAGCAAAGTCCCTAGGAATGTTGGAAAGCTTACTACCGTGAAACTAAAGCAGAACAGCGATGAAGGCCTCATGGAGCTGCTGCACGCCTCCCGTTTTGCCAGGATAATCAGGGCCTTACTTCGAGGCTAGTGCTCACATTGACTTTCACGTTTGGTATAGAGCGGAGCCGGGTGAGCTTCCAACTAGGAACTGGAAGCACAAGGTTTCTTTCGAGAAAACTCATTTGCTTCTATGAACCATGCCGGCTGTAAGTAAAAGCACGGTAACAACAGTGCTTTTCAGGTAGCTTCGGGGCCGCATCAACGGAGCTTTCATAATGGGAAAACTAGCCTTGTGCCGTCAGTCTCTAATTTCTAGGTTGACACGCAGCATACACGCAGGAGCAGAGCTTCCTGGTTCTACGCAGTGTTCTGGTACTGAAACGGGTGCTGAAGCAAGGCCCCTAGGAGTGTTGAAAAGCTTACTACCTTGAAACTAAAGCAGAACAACGATGAAGGCCTCATGGAGCTGCTGCACGCCTCTCGTTTTGCAAGGATAATCAGGGCCTTACTTCGAAGCTTGGGCTCACGTTGACTTTCACTTTAGGTATAGCGCAGAGCAGGGTGAGCTTCCAACAAGGAACTGGAACCCCAAGGTTTCTTAGGAGAAAACTCATTTTCTTCCCAGAACCATGCCGGCAGTGAGGAAAACCCCGGCAACAACAATGCTTTTCAGGTAGCTTCGAGGCCGCATGAACGGAGCTTTCATAATGGGAAAAGAAGCCTTATGCCATCAGTCTGCAATTTCTAGGTTGACACGCAGCATACACGCAGGACCAGAGCTTACTGTCTCTACGCAGTGTTCTGGTACCGAAACGGTTGCTTAAGCAAAGTCCCTAGGAATGTTGGAAAGCTTACGACCGTGAAACTAAAGCAGAACAGCGATGAAGGCCTCATGGAGCTGCTGCACGCCTCCCGTTTTGCCCGGATAATCAGGGCCTTACTTCGAGGCTAGTGCTCACATTGACTTTCACGTTTGGTATAGAGCGGAGCCGGGTGAGCTTCCAACTAGGAACTGGAAGCACAAGGTTTCTTTCGAGAAAACTCATTTGCTTCTATGAACCATGCCGGCTGTAAGTAAAAGCACGGTAACAACAGTGCTTTTCAGGTAGCTTCGGGGCCGCATCAACGGAGCTTTCATAATGGGAAAACTAGCCTTGTGCCGTCAGTCTCTAATTTCTAGGTTGACACGCAGCATACACGCAGGAGCAGAGCTTCCTGGTTCTACGCAGTGTTCTGGTACTGAAACGGGTGCTGAAGCAAGGCCCCTAGGAGTGTTGAAAAGCTTACTACCTTGAAACTAAAGCAGAACAACGATGAAGGCCTCATGGAGCTGCTGCACGCCTCTCGTTTTGCAAGGATAATCAGGGCCTTACTTCGAAGCTTGGGCTCACGTTGACTTTCACTTTAGGTATAGCGCAGAGCAGGGTGAGCTTCCAACAAGGAACTGGAACCCCAAGGTTTCTTAGGAGAAAACTCATTTTCTTCCCAGAACCATGCCGGCAGTGAGGAAAACCCCGGCAACAACAATGCTTTTCAGGTAGCTTCGAGGCCGCATGAACGGAGCTTTCATAATGGGAAAAGAAGCCTTATGCCATCAGTCTGCAATTTCTAGGTTGACACGCAGCATACACGCAGGACCAGAGCTTACTGTCTCTACGCAGTGGTCTGGTACCGAAACGGTTGCTTAAGCAAAGTCCCTAGGAATGTTGGAAAGCTTACGACCGTGAAACTAAAGCAGAACAGCGATGAAGGCCTCATGGAGCTGCTGCACGCCTCCCGTTTTGCCAGGATAATCAGGGCCTTACTTCGAGGCTAGTGCTCACATTGACTTTCACGTTTGGTATAGAGCGGAGCCGGGTGAGCTTCCAACTAGGAACTGGAAGCACAAGGTTTCTTTCGAGAAAACTCATTTGCTTCTATGAACCATGCCGGCTGTAAGTAAAAGCACGGTAACAACAGTGCTTTTCAGGTAGCTTCGGGGCCGCATCAACGGAGCTTTCATAATGGGAAAACTAGCCTTGTGCCGTCAGTCTCTAATTTCTAGGTTGACACGCAGCATACACGCAGGAGCAGAGCTTCCTGGTTCTACGCAGTGTTCTGGTACTGAAACGGGTGCTGAAGCAAGGCCCCTAGGAGTGTTGAAAAGCTTACTACCTTGAAACTAAAGCAGAACAACGATGAAGGCCTCATGGAGCTGCTGCACGCCTCTCGTTTTGCAAGGATAATCAGGGCCTTACTTCGAAGCTTGGGCTCACGTTGACTTTCACTTTAGGTATAGCGCAGAGCAGGGTGAGCTTCCAACAAGGAACTGGAACCCCAAGGTTTCTTAGGAGAAAACTCATTTTCTTCCCAGAACCATGCCGGCAGTGAGGAAAACCCCGGCAACAACAATGCTTTTCAGGTAGCTTCGAGGCCGCATGAACGGAGCTTTCATAATGGGAAAAGAAGCCTTATGCCATCAGTCTGCAATTTCTAGGTTGACACGCAGCATACACGCAGGACCAGAGCTTACTGTCTCTACGCAGTGTTCTGGTACCGAAACGGTTGCTTAAGCAAAGTCCCTAGGAATGTTGGAAAGCTTACGACCGTGAAACTAAAGCAGAACAGCGATGAAGGCCTCATGGAGCTGCTGCACGCCTCCCGTTTTGCCCGGATAATCAGGGCCTTACTTCGAGGCTAGTGCTCACATTGACTTTCACGTTTGGTATAGAGCGGAGCCGGGTGAGCTTCCAACTAGGAACTGGAAGCACAAGGTTTCTTTCGAGAAAACTCATTTGCTTCTATGAACCATGCCGGCTGTAAGTAAAAGCACGGTAACAACAGTGCTTTTCAGGTAGCTTCGGGGCCGCATCAACGGAGCTTTCATAATGGGAAAACTAGCCTTGTGCCGTCAGTCTCTAATTTCTAGGTTGACACGCAGCATACACGCAGGAGCAGAGCTTCCTGGTTCTACGCAGTGTTCTGGTACTGAAACGGGTGCTGAAGCAAGGCCCCTAGGAGTGTTGAAAAGCTTACTACCTTGAAACTAAAGCAGAACAACGATGAAGGCCTCATGGAGCTGCTGCACGCCTCTCGTTTTGCAAGGATAATCAGGGCCTTACTTCGAAGCTTGGGCTCACGTTGACTTTCACTTTAGGTATAGCGCAGAGCAGGGTGAGCTTCCAACAAGGAACTGGAACCCCAAGGTTTCTTAGGAGAAAACTCATTTTCTTCCCAGAACCATGCCGGCAGTGAGGAAAACCCCGGCAACAACAATGCTTTTCAGGTAGCTTCGAGGCCGCATGAACGGAGCTTTCATAATGGGAAAAGAAGCCTTATGCCATCAGTCTGCAATTTCTAGGTTGACACGCAGCATACACGCAGGACCAGAGCTTACTGTCTCTACGCAGTGGTCTGGTACCGAAACGGTTGCTTAAGCAAAGTCCCTAGGAATGTTGGAAAGCTTACGACCGTGAAACTAAAGCAGAACAGCGATGAAGGCCTCATGGAGCTGCTGCACGCCTCCCGTTTTGCCCGGATAATCAGGGCCTTACTTCGAGGCTAGTGCTCACATTGACTTTCACGTTTGGTATAGAGCGGAGCCGGGTGAGCTTCCAACTAGGAACTGGAAGCACAAGGTTTCTTTCGAGAAAACTCATTTGCTTCTATGAACCATGCCGGCTGTAAGTAAAAGCACGGTAACAACAGTGCTTTTCAGGTAGCTTCGGGGCCGCATCAACGGAGCTTTCATAATGGGAAAACTAGCCTTGTGCCGTCAGTCTCTAATTTCTAGGTTGACACGCAGCATACACGCAGGAGCAGAGCTTCCTGGTTCTACGCAGTGTTCTGGTACTGAAACGGGTGCTGAAGCAAGGCCCCTAGGAGTGTTGAAAAGCTTACTACCTTGAAACTAAAGCAGAACAACGATGAAGGCCTCATGGAGCTGCTGCACGCCTCTCGTTTTGCAAGGATAATCAGGGCCTTACTTCGAAGCTTGGGCTCACGTTGACTTTCACTTTAGGTATAGCGCAGAGCAGGGTGAGCTTCCAACAAGGAACTGGAACCCCAAGGTTTCTTAGGAGAAAACTCATTTTCTTCCCAGAACCATGCCGGCAGTGAGGAAAACCCCGGCAACAACAATGCTTTTCAGGTAGCTTCGAGGCCGCATGAACGGAGCTTTCATAATGGGAAAAGAAGCCTTATGCCATCAGTCTCCAATTTCTAGGTTGACACGCAGCATACACGCAGGCCCAGAGCTTACTGTCTCTACGCAGTGTTCTGGTACCGAAACGGTTGCTTAAGCAAAGTCCCTAGGAATGTTGGAAAGCTTACTACCGTGAAACTAAAGCAGAACAGCGATGAAGGCCTCATGGAGCTGCTGCACGCCTCCCGTTTTGCCAGGATAATCAGGGCCTTACTTCGAGGCTAGTGCTCACATTGACTTTCACGTTTGGTATAGAGCGGAGCCGGGTGAGCTTCCAACTAGGAACTGGAAGCACAAGGTTTCTTTCGAGAAAACTCATTTGCTTCTATGAACCATGCCGGCTGTAAGTAAAAGCACGGTAACAACAGTGCTTTTCAGGTAGCTTCGGGGCCGCATCAACGGAGCTTTCATAATGGGAAAACTAGCCTTGTGCCGTCAGTCTCTAATTTCTAGGTTGACACGCAGCATACACGCAGGAGCAGAGCTTCCTGGTTCTACGCACTGTTCTGGTACTGAAACGGGTGCTGAAGCAAGGCCCCTAGGAGTGTTGAAAAGCTTACTACCTTGAAACTAAAGCAGAACAACGATGAAGGCCTCATGGAGCTGCTGCACGCCTCTCGTTTTGCAAGGATAATCAGGGCCTTACTTCGAAGCTTGGGCTCACGTTGACTTTCACTTTAGGTATAGCGCAGAGCAGGGTGAGCTTCCAACAAGGAACTGGAACCCCAAGGTTTCTTAGGAGAAAACTCATTTTCTTCCCAGAACCATGCCGGCAGTGAGGAAAACCCCGGCAACAACAATGCTTTTCAGGTAGCTTCGAGGCCGCATGAACGGAGCTTTCATAATGGGAAAAGAAGCCTTATGCCATCAGTCTCCAATTTCTAGGTTGACACGCAGCATACACGCAGGACCAGAGCTTACTGTCTCTACGCAGTGTTCTGGTACCGAAACGGTTGCTTAAGCAAAGTCCCTAGGAATGTTGGAAAGCTTACGACCGTGAAACTAAAGCAGAACAGCGATGAAGGCCTCATGGAGCTGCTGCACGCCTCCCGTTTTGCCCGGATAATCAGGGCCTTACTTCGAGGCTAGTGCTCACATTGACTTTCACGTTTGGTATAGAGCGGAGCCGGGTGAGCTTCCAACTAGGAACTGGAAGCACAAGGTTTCTTTCGAGAAAACTCATTTGCTTCTATGAACCATGCCGGCTGTAAGTAAAAGCACGGTAACAACAGTGCTTTTCAGGTAGCTTCGGGGCCGCATCAACGGAGCTTTCATAATGGGAAAACTAGCCTTGTGCCGTCAGTCTCTAATTTCTAGGTTGACACGCAGCATACACGCAGGAGCAGAGCTTCCTGGTTCTACGCAGTGTTCTGGTACTGAAACGGGTGCTGAAGCAAGGCCCCTAGGAGTGTTGAAAAGCTTACTACCTTGAAACTAAAGCAGAACAACGATGAAGGCCTCATGGAGCTGCTGCACGCCTCTCGTTTTGCAAGGATAATCAGGGCCTTACTTCGAAGCTTGGGCTCACGTTGACTTTCACTTTAGGTATAGCGCAGAGCAGGGTGAGCTTCCAACAAGGAACTGGAACCCCAAGGTTTCTTAGGAGAAAACTCATTTTCTTCCCAGAACCATGCCGGCAGTGAGGAAAACCCCGGCAACAACAATGCTTTTCAGGTAGCTTCGAGGCCGCATGAACGGAGCTTTCATAATGGGAAAAGAAGCCTTATGCCATCAGTCTGCAATTTCTAGGTTGACACGCAGCATACACGCAGGACCAGAGCTTACTGTCTCTACGCAGTGTTCTGGTACCGAAACGGTTGCTTAAGCAAAGTCCCTAGGAATGTTGGAAAGCTTACTACCGTGAAACTAAAGCAGAACAGCGATGAAGGCCTCATGGAGCTGCTGCACGCCTCCCGTTTTGCCCGGATAATCAGGGCCTTACTTCGAGGCTAGTGCTCACATTGACTTTCACGTTTGGTATAGAGCGGAGCCGGGTGAGCTTCCAACTAGGAACTGGAAGCACAAGGTTTCTTTCGAGAAAACTCATTTGCTTCTATGAACCATGCCGGCTGTAAGTAAAAGCACGGTAACAACAGTGCTTTTCAGGTAGCTTCGGGGCCGCATCAACGGAGCTTTCATAATGGGAAAACTAGCCTTGTGCCGTCAGTCTCTAATTTCTAGGTTGACACGCAGCATACACGCAGGAGCAGAGCTTCCTGGTTCTACGCAGTGTTCTGGTACTGAAACGGGTGCTGAAGCAAGGCCCCTAGGAGTGTTGAAAAGCTTACTACCTTGAAACTAAAGCAGAACAACGATGAAGGCCTCATGGAGCTGCTGCACGCCTCTCGTTTTGCAAGGATAATCAGGGCCTTACTTCGAAGCTTGGGCTCACGTTGACTTTCACTTTAGGTATAGCGCAGAGCAGGGTGAGCTTCCAACAAGGAACTGGAACCCCAAGGTTTCTTAGGAGAAAACTCATTTTCTTCCCAGAACCATGCCGGCAGTGAGGAAAACCCCGGCAACAACAATGCTTTTCAGGTAGCTTCGAGGCCGCATGAACGGAGCTTTCATAATGGCAAAAGAAGCCTTATGCCATCAGTCTCCAATTTCTAGGTTGACACGCAGCATACACGCAGGACCAGAGCTTACTGTCTCTACGCAGTGTTCTGGTACCGAAACGGTTGCTTAAGCAAAGTCCCTAGGAATGTTGGAAAGCTTACTACCGTGAAACTAAAGCAGAACAGCGATGAAGGCCTCATGGAGCTGCTGCACGCCTCCCGTTTTGCCCGGATAATCAGGGCCTTACTTCGAGGCTAGTGCTCACATTGACTTTCACGTTTGGTATAGAGCGGAGCCGGGTGAGCTTCCAACTAGGAACTGGAAGCACAAGGTTTCTTTCGAGAAAACTCATTTGCTTCTATGAACCATGCCGGCTGTAAGTAAAAGCACGGTAACAACAGTGCTTTTCAGGTAGCTTCGGGGCCGCATCAACGGAGCTTTCATAATGGGAAAACTAGCCTTGTGCCGTCAGTCTCTAATTTCTAGGTTGACACGCAGCATACACGCAGGAGCAGAGCTTCCTGGTTCTACGCAGTGTTCTGGTACTGAAACGGGTGCTGAAGCAAGGCCCCTAGGAGTGTTGAAAAGCTTACTACCTTGAAACTAAAGCAGAACAACGATGAAGGCCTCATGGAGCTGCTGCACGCCTCTCGTTTTGCAAGGATAATCAGGGCCTTACTTCGAAGCTTGGGCTCACGTTGACTTTCACTTTAGGTATAGCGCAGAGCAGGGTGAGCTTCCAACAAGGAACTGGAACCCCAAGGTTTCTTAGGAGAAAACTCATTTTCTTCCCAGAACCATGCCGGCAGTGAGGAAAACCCCGGCAACAACAATGCTTTTCAGGTAGCTTCGAGGCCGCATGAACGGAGCTTTCATAATGGCAAAAGAAGCCTTATGCCATCAGTCTGCAATTTCTAGGTTGACACGCAGCATACACGCAGGACCAGAGCTTACTGTCTCTACGCAGTGTTCTGGTACCGAAACGGTTGCTTAAGCAAAGTCCCTAGGAATGTTGGAAAGCTTACTACCGTGAAACTAAAGCAGAACAGCGATGAAGGCCTCATGGAGCTGCTGCACGCCTCCCGTTTTGCCAGGATAATCAGGGCCTTACTTCGAGGCTAGTGCTCACATTGACTTTCACGTTTGGTATAGAGCGGAGCCGGGTGAGCTTCCAACTAGGAACTGGAAGCACAAGGTTTCTTTCGAGAAAACTCATTTGCTTCTATGAACCATGCCGGCTGTAAGTAAAAGCACGGTAACAACAGTGCTTTTCAGGTAGCTTCGGGGCCGCATCAACGGAGCTTTCATAATGGGAAAACTAGCCTTGTGCCGTCAGTCTCTAATTTCTAGGTTGACACGCAGCATACACGCAGGAGCAGAGCTTCCTGGTTCTACGCAGTGTTCTGGTACTGAAACGGGTGCTGAAGCAAGGCCCCTAGGAGTGTTGAAAAGCTTACTACCTTGAAACTAAAGCAGAACAACGATGAAGGCCTCATGGAGCTGCTGCACGCCTCTCGTTTTGCAAGGATAATCAGGGCCTTACTTCGAAGCTTGGGCTCACGTTGACTTTCACTTTAGGTATAGCGCAGAGCAGGGTGAGCTTCCAACAAGGAACTGGAACCCCAAGGTTTCTTAGGAGAAAACTCATTTTCTTCCCAGAACCATGCCGGCAGTGAGGAAAACCCCGGCAACAACAATGCTTTTCAGGTAGCTTCGAGGCCGCATGAACGGAGCTTTCATAATGGGAAAAGAAGCCTTATGCCATCAGTCTGCAATTTCTAGGTTGACACGCAGCATACACGCAGGACCAGAGCTTACTGTCTCTACGCAGTGTTCTGGTACCGAAACGGTTGCTTAAGCAAAGTCCCTAGGAATGTTGGAAAGCTTACGACCGTGAAACTAAAGCAGAACAGCGATGAAGGCCTCATGGAGCTGCTGCACGCCTCCCGTTTTGCCCGGATAATCAGGGCCTTACTTCGAGGCTAGTGCTCACATTGACTTTCACGTTTGGTATAGAGCGGAGCCGGGTGAGCTTCCAACTAGGAACTGGAAGCACAAGGTTTCTTTCGAGAAAACTCATTTGCTTCTATGAACCATGCCGGCTGTAAGTAAAAGCACGGTAACAACAGTGCTTTTCAGGTAGCTTCGGGGCCGCATCAACGGAGCTTTCATAATGGGAAAACTAGCCTTGTGCCGTCAGTCTCTAATTTCTAGGTTGACACGCAGCATACACGCAGGAGCAGAGCTTCCTGGTTCTACGCAGTGTTCTGGTACTGAAACGGGTGCTGAAGCAAGGCCCCTAGGAGTGTTGAAAAGCTTACTACCTTGAAACTAAAGCAGAACAACGATGAAGGCCTCATGGAGCTGCTGCACGCCTCTCGTTTTGCAAGGATAATCAGGGCCTTACTTCGAAGCTTGGGCTCACGTTGACTTTCACTTTAGGTATAGCGCAGAGCAGGGTGAGCTTCCAACAAGGAACTGGAACCCCAAGGTTTCTTAGGAGAAAACTCATTTTCTTCCCAGAACCATGCCGGCAGTGAGGAAAACCCCGGCAACAACAATGCTTTTCAGGTAGCTTCGAGGCCGCATGAACGGAGCTTTCATAATGGGAAAAGAAGCCTTATGCCATCAGTCTGCAATTTCTAGGTTGACACGCAGCATACACGCAGGACCAGAGCTTACTGTCTCTACGCAGTGGTCTGGTACCGAAACGGTTGCTTAAGCAAAGTCCCTAGGAATGTTGGAAAGCTTACGACCGTGAAACTAAAGCAGAACAGCGATGAAGGCCTCATGGAGCTGCTGCACGCCTCCCGTTTTGCCCGGATAATCAGGGCCTTACTTCGAGGCTAGTGCTCACATTGACTTTCACGTTTGGTATAGAGCGGAGCCGGGTGAGCTTCCAACTAGGAACTGGAAGCACAAGGTTTCTTTCGAGAAAACTCATTTGCTTCTATGAACCATGCCGGCTGTAAGTAAAAGCACGGTAACAACAGTGCTTTTCAGGTAGCTTCGGGGCCGCATCAACGGAGCTTTCATAATGGGAAAACTAGCCTTGTGCCGTCAGTCTCTAATTTCTAGGTTGACACGCAGCATACACGCAGGAGCAGAGCTTCCTGGTTCTACGCAGTGTTCTGGTACTGAAACGGGTGCTGAAGCAAGGCCCCTAGGAGTGTTGAAAAGCTTACTACCTTGAAACTAAAGCAGAACAACGATGAAGGCCTCATGGAGCTGCTGCACGCCTCTCGTTTTGCAAGGATAATCAGGGCCTTACTTCGAAGCTTGGGCTCACGTTGACTTTCACTTTAGGTATAGCGCAGAGCAGGGTGAGCTTCCAACAAGGAACTGGAACCCCAAGGTTTCTTAGGAGAAAACTCATTTTCTTCTCAGAACCATGCCGGCAGTGAGGAAAACCCCGGCAACAACAATGCTTTTCAGGTAGCTTCGAGGCCGCATGAACGGAGCTTTCATAATGGGAAAAGAAGCCTTATGCCATCAGTCTCCAATTTCTAGGTTGACACGCAGCATACACGCAGGCCCAGAGCTTACTGTCTCTACGCAGTGTTCTGGTACCGAAACGGTTGCTTAAGCAAAGTCCCTAGGAATGTTGGAAAGCTTACTACCGTGAAACTAAAGCAGAACAGCGATGAAGGCCTCATGGAGCTGCTGCACGCCTCCCGTTTTGCCAGGATAATCAGGGCCTTACTTCGAGGCTAGTGCTCACATTGACTTTCACGTTTGGTATAGAGCGGAGCCGGGTGAGCTTCCAACTAGGAACTGGAAGCACAAGGTTTCTTTCGAGAAAACTCATTTGCTTCTATGAACCATGCCGGCTGTAAGTAAAAGCACGGTAACAACAGTGCTTTTCAGGTAGCTTCGGGGCCGCATCAACGGAGCTTTCATAATGGGAAAACTAGCCTTGTGCCGTCAGTCTCTAATTTCTAGGTTGACACGCAGCATACACGCAGGAGCAGAGCTTCCTGGTTCTACGCAGTGTTCTGGTACTGAAACGGGTGCTGAAGCAAGGCCCCTAGGAGTGTTGAAAAGCTTACTACCTTGAAACTAAAGCAGAACAACGATGAAGGCCTCATGGAGCTGCTGCACGCCTCTCGTTTTGCAAGGATAATCAGGGCCTTACTTCGAAGCTTGGGCTCACGTTGACTTTCACTTTAGGTATAGCGCAGAGCAGGGTGAGCTTCCAACAAGGAACTGGAACCCCAAGGTTTCTTAGGAGAAAACTCATTTTCTTCTCAGAACCATGCCGGCAGTGAGGAAAACCCCGGCAACAACAATGCTTTTCAGGTAGCTTCGAGGCCGCATGAACGGAGCTTTCATAATGGCAAAAGAAGCCTTATGCCATCAGTCTCCAATTTCTAGGTTGACACGCAGCATACACGCAGGCCCAGAGCTTACTGTCTCTACGCAGTGTTCTGGTACCGAAACGGTTGCTTAAGCAAAGTCCCTAGGAATGTTGGAAAGCTTACTACCGTGAAACTAAAGCAGAACAGCGATGAAGGCCTCATGGAGCTGCTGCACGCCTCCCGTTTTGCCCGGATAATCAGGGCCTTACTTCGAGGCTAGTGCTCACATTGACTTTCACGTTTGGTATAGAGCGGAGCCGGGTGAGCTTCCAACTAGGAACTGGAAGCACAAGGTTTCTTTCGAGAAAACTCATTTGCTTCTATGAACCATGCCGGCTGTAAGTAAAAGCACGGTAACAACAGTGCTTTTCAGGTAGCTTCGGGGCCGCATCAACGGAGCTTTCATAATGGGAAAACTAGCCTTGTGCCGTCAGTCTCTAATTTCTAGGTTGACACGCAGCATACACGCAGGAGCAGAGCTTCCTGGTTCTACGCACTGTTCTGGTACTGAAACGGGTGCTGAAGCAAGGCCCCTAGGAGTGTTGAAAAGCTTACTACCTTGAAACTAAAGCAGAACAACGATGAAGGCCTCATGGAGCTGCTGCACGCCTCTCGTTTTGCAAGGATAATCAGGGCCTTACTTCGAAGCTTGGGCTCACGTTGACTTTCACTTTAGGTATAGCGCAGAGCAGGGTGAGCTTCCAACAAGGAACTGGAACCCCAAGGTTTCTTAGGAGAAAACTCATTTTCTTCCCAGAACCATGCCGGCAGTGAGGAAAACCCCGGCAACAACAATGCTTTTCAGGTAGCTTCGAGGCCGCATGAACGGAGCTTTCATAATGGGAAAAGAAGCCTTATGCCATCAGTCTGCAATTTCTAGGTTGACACGCAGCATACACGCAGGACCAGAGCTTACTGTCTCTACGCAGTGTTCTGGTACCGAAACGGTTGCTTAAGCAAAGTCCCTAGGAATGTTGGAAAGCTTACTACCGTGAAACTAAAGCAGAACAGCGATGAAGGCCTCATGGAGCTGCTGCACGCCTCCCGTTTTGCCCGGATAATCAGGGCCTTACTTCGAGGCTAGTGCTCACATTGACTTTCACGTTTGGTATAGAGCGGAGCCGGGTGAGCTTCCAACTAGGAACTGGAAGCACAAGGTTTCTTTCGAGAAAACTCATTTGCTTCTATGAACCATGCCGGCTGTAAGTAAAAGCACGGTAACAACAGTGCTTTTCAGGTAGCTTCGGGGCCGCATCAACGGAGCTTTCATAATGGGAAAACTAGCCTTGTGCCGTCAGTCTCTAATTTCTAGGTTGACACGCAGCATACACGCAGGAGCAGAGCTTCCTGGTTCTACGCAGTGTTCTGGTACTGAAACGGGTGCTGAAGCAAGGCCCCTAGGAGTGTTGAAAAGCTTACTACCTTGAAACTAAAGCAGAACAACGATGAAGGCCTCATGGAGCTGCTGCACGCCTCTCGTTTTGCAAGGATAATCAGGGCCTTACTTCGAAGCTTGGGCTCACGTTGACTTTCACTTTAGGTATAGCGCAGAGCAGGGTGAGCTTCCAACAAGGAACTGGAACCCCAAGGTTTCTTAGGAGAAAACTCATTTTCTTCCCAGAACCATGCCGGCAGTGAGGAAAACCCCGGCAACAACAATGCTTTTCAGGTAGCTTCGAGGCCGCATGAACGGAGCTTTCATAATGGCAAAAGAAGCCTTATGCCATCAGTCTCCAATTTCTAGGTTGACACGCAGCATACACGCAGGCCCAGAGCTTACTGTCTCTACGCAGTGTTCTGGTACCGAAACGGTTGCTTAAGCAAAGTCCCTAGGAATGTTGGAAAGCTTACTACCGTGAAACTAAAGCAGAACAGCGATGAAGGCCTCATGGAGCTGCTGCACGCCTCCCGTTTTGCCCGGATAATCAGGGCCTTACTTCGAGGCTAGTGCTCACATTGACTTTCACGTTTGGTATAGAGCGGAGCCGGGTGAGCTTCCAACTAGGAACTGGAAGCACAAGGTTTCTTTCGAGAAAACTCATTTGCTTCTATGAACCATGCCGGCTGTAAGTAAAAGCACGGTAACAACAGTGCTTTTCAGGTAGCTTCGGGGCCGCATCAACGGAGCTTTCATAATGGGAAAACTAGCCTTGTGCCGTCAGTCTCTAATTTCTAGGTTGACACGCAGCATACACGCAGGAGCAGAGCTTCCTGGTTCTACGCAGTGTTCTGGTACTGAAACGGGTGCTGAAGCAAGGCCCCTAGGAGTGTTGAAAAGCTTACTACCTTGAAACTAAAGCAGAACAACGATGAAGGCCTCATGGAGCTGCTGCACGCCTCTCGTTTTGCAAGGATAATCAGGGCCTTACTTCGAAGCTTGGGCTCACGTTGACTTTCACTTTAGGTATAGCGCAGAGCAGGGTGAGCTTCCAACAAGGAACTGGAACCCCAAGGTTTCTTAGGAGAAAACTCATTTTCTTCCCAGAACCATGCCGGCAGTGAGGAAAACCCCGGCAACAACAATGCTTTTCAGGTAGCTTCGAGGCCGCATGAACGGAGCTTTCATAATGGGAAAAGAAGCCTTATGCCATCAGTCTCCAATTTCTAGGTTGACACGCAGCATACACGCAGGACCAGAGCTTACTGTCTCTACGCAGTGTTCTGGTACCGAAACGGTTGCTTAAGCAAAGTCCCTAGGAATGTTGGAAAGCTTACTACCGTGAAACTAAAGCAGAACAGCGATGAAGGCCTCATGGAGCTGCTGCACGCCTCCCGTTTTGCCCGGATAATCAGGGCCTTACTTCGAGGCTAGTGCTCACATTGACTTTCACGTTTGGTATAGAGCGGAGCCGGGTGAGCTTCCAACTAGGAACTGGAAGCACAAGGTTTCTTTCGAGAAAACTCATTTGCTTCTATGAACCATGCCGGCTGTAAGTAAAAGCACGGTAACAACAGTGCTTTTCAGGTAGCTTCGGGGCCGCATCAACGGAGCTTTCATAATGGGAAAACTAGCCTTGTGCCGTCAGTCTCTAATTTCTAGGTTGACACGCAGCATACACGCAGGAGCAGAGCTTCCTGGTTCTACGCAGTGTTCTGGTACTGAAACGGGTGCTGAAGCAAGGCCCCTAGGAGTGTTGAAAAGCTTACTACCTTGAAACTAAAGCAGAACAACGATGAAGGCCTCATGGAGCTGCTGCACGCCTCTCGTTTTGCAAGGATAATCAGGGCCTTACTTCGAAGCTTGGGCTCACGTTGACTTTCACTTTAGGTATAGCGCAGAGCAGGGTGAGCTTCCAACAAGGAACTGGAACCCCAAGGTTTCTTAGGAGAAAACTCATTTTCTTCTCAGAACCATGCCGGCAGTGAGGAAAACCCCGGCAACAACAATGCTTTTCAGGTAGCTTCGAGGCCGCATGAACGGAGCTTTCATAATGGCAAAAGAAGCCTTATGCCATCAGTCTCCAATTTCTAGGTTGACACGCAGCATACACGCAGGCCCAGAGCTTACTGTCTCTACGCAGTGTTCTGGTACCGAAACGGTTGCTTAAGCAAAGTCCCTAGGAATGTTGGAAAGCTTACTACCGTGAAACTAAAGCAGAACAGCGATGAAGGCCTCATGGAGCTGCTGCACGCCTCCCGTTTTGCCCGGATAATCAGGGCCTTACTTCGAGGCTAGTGCTCACATTGACTTTCACGTTTGGTATAGAGCGGAGCCGGGTGAGCTTCCAACTAGGAACTGGAAGCACAAGGTTTCTTTCGAGAAAACTCATTTGCTTCTATGAACCATGCCGGCTGTAAGTAAAAGCACGGTAACAACAGTGCTTTTCAGGTAGCTTCGGGGCCGCATCAACGGAGCTTTCATAATGGGAAAACTAGCCTTGTGCCGTCAGTCTCTAATTTCTAGGTTGACACGCAGCATACACGCAGGAGCAGAGCTTCCTGGTTCTACGCAGTGTTCTGGTACTGAAACGGGTGCTGAAGCAAGGCCCCTAGGAGTGTTGAAAAGCTTACTACCTTGAAACTAAAGCAGAACAACGATGAAGGCCTCATGGAGCTGCTGCACGCCTCTCGTTTTGCAAGGATAATCAGGGCCTTACTTCGAAGCTTGGGCTCACGTTGACTTTCACTTTAGGTATAGCGCAGAGCAGGGTGAGCTTCCAACAAGGAACTGGAACCCCAAGGTTTCTTAGGAGAAAACTCATTTTCTTCCCAGAACCATGCCGGCAGTGAGGAAAACCCCGGCAACAACAATGCTTTTCAGGTAGCTTCGAGGCCGCATGAACGGAGCTTTCATAATGGGAAAAGAAGCCTTATGCCATCAGTCTGCAATTTCTAGGTTGACACGCAGCATACACGCAGGACCAGAGCTTACTGTCTCTACGCAGTGGTCTGGTACCGAAACGGTTGCTTAAGCAAAGTCCCTAGGAATGTTGGAAAGCTTACGACCGTGAAACTAAAGCAGAACAGCGATGAAGGCCTCATGGAGCTGCTGCACGCCTCCCGTTTTGCCCGGATAATCAGGGCCTTACTTCGAGGCTAGTGCTCACATTGACTTTCACGTTTGGTATAGAGCGGAGCCGGGTGAGCTTCCAACTAGGAACTGGAAGCACAAGGTTTCTTTCGAGAAAACTCATTTGCTTCTATGAACCATGCCGGCTGTAAGTAAAAGCACGGTAACAACAGTGCTTTTCAGGTAGCTTCGGGGCCGCATCAACGGAGCTTTCATAATGGGAAAACTAGCCTTGTGCCGTCAGTCTCTAATTTCTAGGTTGACACGCAGCATACACGCAGGAGCAGAGCTTCCTGGTTCTACGCAGTGTTCTGGTACTGAAACGGGTGCTGAAGCAAGGCCCCTAGGAGTGTTGAAAAGCTTACTACCTTGAAACTAAAGCAGAACAACGATGAAGGCCTCATGGAGCTGCTGCACGCCTCTCGTTTTGCAAGGATAATCAGGGCCTTACTTCGAAGCTTGGGCTCACGTTGACTTTCACTTTAGGTATAGCGCAGAGCAGGGTGAGCTTCCAACAAGGAACTGGAACCCCAAGGTTTCTTAGGAGAAAACTCATTTTCTTCTCAGAACCATGCCGGCAGTGAGGAAAACCCCGGCAACAACAATGCTTTTCAGGTAGCTTCGAGGCCGCATGAACGGAGCTTTCATAATGGCAAAAGAAGCCTTATGCCATCAGTCTCCAATTTCTAGGTTGACACGCAGCATACACGCAGGCCCAGAGCTTACTGTCTCTACGCAGTGTTCTGGTACCGAAACGGTTGCTTAAGCAAAGTCCCTAGGAATGTTGGAAAGCTTACTACCGTGAAACTAAAGCAGAACAGCGATGAAGGCCTCATGGAGCTGCTGCACGCCTCCCGTTTTGCCCGGATAATCAGGGCCTTACTTCGAGGCTAGTGCTCACATTGACTTTCACGTTTGGTATAGAGCGGAGCCGGGTGAGCTTCCAACTAGGAACTGGAAGCACAAGGTTTCTTTCGAGAAAACTCATTTGCTTCTATGAACCATGCCGGCTGTAAGTAAAAGCACGGTAACAACAGTGCTTTTCAGGTAGCTTCGGGGCCGCATCAACGGAGCTTTCATAATGGGAAAACTAGCCTTGTGCCGTCAGTCTCTAATTTCTAGGTTGACACGCAGCATACACGCAGGAGCAGAGCTTCCTGGTTCTACGCACTGTTCTGGTACTGAAACGGGTGCTGAAGCAAGGCCCCTAGGAGTGTTGAAAAGCTTACTACCTTGAAACTAAAGCAGAACAACGATGAAGGCCTCATGGAGCTGCTGCACGCCTCTCGTTTTGCAAGGATAATCAGGGCCTTACTTCGAAGCTTGGGCTCACGTTGACTTTCACTTTAGGTATAGCGCAGAGCAGGGTGAGCTTCCAACAAGGAACTGGAACCCCAAGGTTTCTTAGGAGAAAACTCATTTTCTTCCCAGAACCATGCCGGCAGTGAGGAAAACCCCGGCAACAACAATGCTTTTCAGGTAGCTTCGAGGCCGCATGAACGGAGCTTTCATAATGGGAAAAGAAGCCTTATGCCATCAGTCTGCAATTTCTAGGTTGACACGCAGCATACACGCAGGACCAGAGCTTACTGTCTCTACGCAGTGTTCTGGTACCGAAACGGTTGCTTAAGCAAAGTCCCTAGGAATGTTGGAAAGCTTACTACCGTGAAACTAAAGCAGAACAGCGATGAAGGCCTCATGGAGCTGCTGCACGCCTCCCGTTTTGCCCGGATAATCAGGGCCTTACTTCGAGGCTAGTGCTCACATTGACTTTCACGTTTGGTATAGAGCGGAGCCGGGTGAGCTTCCAACTAGGAACTGGAAGCACAAGGTTTCTTTCGAGAAAACTCATTTGCTTCTATGAACCATGCCGGCTGTAAGTAAAAGCACGGTAACAACAGTGCTTTTCAGGTAGCTTCGGGGCCGCATCAACGGAGCTTTCATAATGGGAAAACTAGCCTTGTGCCGTCAGTCTCTAATTTCTAGGTTGACACGCAGCATACACGCAGGAGCAGAGCTTCCTGGTTCTACGCAGTGTTCTGGTACTGAAACGGGTGCTGAAGCAAGGCCCCTAGGAGTGTTGAAAAGCTTACTACCTTGAAACTAAAGCAGAACAACGATGAAGGCCTCATGGAGCTGCTGCACGCCTCTCGTTTTGCAAGGATAATCAGGGCCTTACTTCGAAGCTTGGGCTCACGTTGACTTTCACTTTAGGTATAGCGCAGAGCAGGGTGAGCTTCCAACAAGGAACTGGAACCCCAAGGTTTCTTAGGAGAAAACTCATTTTCTTCTCAGAACCATGCCGGCAGTGAGGAAAACCCCGGCAACAACAATGCTTTTCAGGTAGCTTCGAGGCCGCATGAACGGAGCTTTCATAATGGCAAAAGAAGCCTTATGCCATCAGTCTCCAATTTCTAGGTTGACACGCAGCATACACGCAGGCCCAGAGCTTACTGTCTCTACGCAGTGTTCTGGTACCGAAACGGTTGCTTAAGCAAAGTCCCTAGGAATGTTGGAAAGCTTACGACCGTGAAACTAAAGCAGAACAGCGATGAAGGCCTCATGGAGCTGCTGCACGCCTCCCGTTTTGCCCGGATAATCAGGGCCTTACTTCGAGGCTAGTGCTCACATTGACTTTCACGTTTGGTATAGAGCGGAGCCGGGTGAGCTTCCAACTAGGAACTGGAAGCACAAGGTTTCTTTCGAGAAAACTCATTTGCTTCTATGAACCATGCCGGCTGTAAGTAAAAGCACGGTAACAACAGTGCTTTTCAGGTAGCTTCGGGGCCGCATCAACGGAGCTTTCATAATGGGAAAACTAGCCTTGTGCCGTCAGTCTCTAATTTCTAGGTTGACACGCAGCATACACGCAGGAGCAGAGCTTCCTGGTTCTACGCAGTGTTCTGGTACTGAAACGGGTGCTGAAGCAAGGCCCCTAGGAGTGTTGAAAAGCTTACTACCTTGAAACTAAAGCAGAACAACGATGAAGGCCTCATGGAGCTGCTGCACGCCTCTCGTTTTGCAAGGATAATCAGGGCCTTACTTCGAAGCTTGGGCTCACGTTGACTTTCACTTTAGGTATAGCGCAGAGCAGGGTGAGCTTCCAACAAGGAACTGGAACCCCAAGGTTTCTTAGGAGAAAACTCATTTTCTTCCCAGAACCATGCCGGCAGTGAGGAAAACCCCGGCAACAACAATGCTTTTCAGGTAGCTTCGAGGCCGCATGAACGGAGCTTTCATAATGGCAAAAGAAGCCTTATGCCATCAGTCTGCAATTTCTAGGTTGACACGCAGCATACACGCAGGACCAGAGCTTACTGTCTCTACGCAGTGTTCTGGTACCGAAACGGTTGCTTAAGCAAAGTCCCTAGGAATGTTGGAAAGCTTACTACCGTGAAACTAAAGCAGAACAGCGATGAAGGCCTCATGGAGCTGCTGCACGCCTCCCGTTTTGCCAGGATAATCAGGGCCTTACTTCGAGGCTAGTGCTCACATTGACTTTCACGTTTGGTATAGAGCGGAGCCGGGTGAGCTTCCAACTAGGAACTGGAAGCACAAGGTTTCTTTCGAGAAAACTCATTTGCTTCTATGAACCATGCCGGCTGTAAGTAAAAGCACGGTAACAACAGTGCTTTTCAGGTAGCTTCGGGGCCGCATCAACGGAGCTTTCATAATGGGAAAACTAGCCTTGTGCCGTCAGTCTCTAATTTCTAGGTTGACACGCAGCATACACGCAGGAGCAGAGCTTCCTGGTTCTACGCAGTGTTCTGGTACTGAAACGGGTGCTGAAGCAAGGCCCCTAGGAGTGTTGAAAAGCTTACTACCTTGAAACTAAAGCAGAACAACGATGAAGGCCTCATGGAGCTGCTGCACGCCTCTCGTTTTGCAAGGATAATCAGGGCCTTACTTCGAAGCTTGGGCTCACGTTGACTTTCACTTTAGGTATAGCGCAGAGCAGGGTGAGCTTCCAACAAGGAACTGGAACCCCAAGGTTTCTTAGGAGAAAACTCATTTTCTTCTCAGAACCATGCCGGCAGTGAGGAAAACCCCGGCAACAACAATGCTTTTCAGGTAGCTTCGAGGCCGCATGAACGGAGCTTTCATAATGGGAAAAGAAGCCTTATGCCATCAGTCTCCAATTTCTAGGTTGACACGCAGCATACACGCAGGCCCAGAGCTTACTGTCTCTACGCAGTGTTCTGGTACCGAAACGGTTGCTTAAGCAAAGTCCCTAGGAATGTTGGAAAGCTTACTACCGTGAAACTAAAGCAGAACAGCGATGAAGGCCTCATGGAGCTGCTGCACGCCTCCCGTTTTGCCCGGATAATCAGGGCCTTACTTCGAGGCTAGTGCTCACATTGACTTTCACGTTTGGTATAGAGCGGAGCCGGGTGAGCTTCCAACTAGGAACTGGAAGCACAAGGTTTCTTTCGAGAAAACTCATTTGCTTCTATGAACCATGCCGGCTGTAAGTAAAAGCACGGTAACAACAGTGCTTTTCAGGTAGCTTCGGGGCCGCATCAACGGAGCTTTCATAATGGGAAAACTAGCCTTGTGCCGTCAGTCTCTAATTTCTAGGTTGACACGCAGCATACACGCAGGAGCAGAGCTTCCTGGTTCTACGCACTGTTCTGGTACTGAAACGGGTGCTGAAGCAAGGCCCCTAGGAGTGTTGAAAAGCTTACTACCTTGAAACTAAAGCAGAACAACGATGAAGGCCTCATGGAGCTGCTGCACGCCTCTCGTTTTGCAAGGATAATCAGGGCCTTACTTCGAAGCTTGGGCTCACGTTGACTTTCACTTTAGGTATAGCGCAGAGCAGGGTGAGCTTCCAACAAGGAACTGGAACCCCAAGGTTTCTTAGGAGAAAACTCATTTTCTTCCCAGAACCATGCCGGCAGTGAGGAAAACCCCGGCAACAACAATGCTTTTCAGGTAGCTTCGAGGCCGCATGAACGGAGCTTTCATAATGGGAAAAGAAGCCTTATGCCATCAGTCTGCAATTTCTAGGTTGACACGCAGCATACACGCAGGACCAGAGCTTACTGTCTCTACGCAGTGGTCTGGTACCGAAACGGTTGCTTAAGCAAAGTCCCTAGGAATGTTGGAAAGCTTACGACCGTGAAACTAAAGCAGAACAGCGATGAAGGCCTCATGGAGCTGCTGCACGCCTCCCGTTTTGCCCGGATAATCAGGGCCTTACTTCGAGGCTAGTGCTCACATTGACTTTCACGTTTGGTATAGAGCGGAGCCGGGTGAGCTTCCAACTAGGAACTGGAAGCACAAGGTTTCTTTCGAGAAAACTCATTTGCTTCTATGAACCATGCCGGCTGTAAGTAAAAGCACGGTAACAACAGTGCTTTTCAGGTAGCTTCGGGGCCGCATCAACGGAGCTTTCATAATGGGAAAACTAGCCTTGTGCCGTCAGTCTCTAATTTCTAGGTTGACACGCAGCATACACGCAGGAGCAGAGCTTCCTGGTTCTACGCAGTGTTCTGGTACTGAAACGGGTGCTGAAGCAAGGCCCCTAGGAGTGTTGAAAAGCTTACTACCTTGAAACTAAAGCAGAACAACGATGAAGGCCTCATGGAGCTGCTGCACGCCTCTCGTTTTGCAAGGATAATCAGGGCCTTACTTCGAAGCTTGGGCTCACGTTGACTTTCACTTTAGGTATAGCGCAGAGCAGGGTGAGCTTCCAACAAGGAACTGGAACCCCAAGGTTTCTTAGGAGAAAACTCATTTTCTTCCCAGAACCATGCCGGCAGTGAGGAAAACCCCGGCAACAACAATGCTTTTCAGGTAGCTTCGAGGCCGCATGAACGGAGCTTTCATAATGGGAAAAGAAGCCTTATGCCATCAGTCTGCAATTTCTAGGTTGACACGCAGCATACACGCAGGACCAGAGCTTACTGTCTCTACGCAGTGTTCTGGTACCGAAACGGTTGCTTAAGCAAAGTCCCTAGGAATGTTGGAAAGCTTACTACCGTGAAACTAAAGCAGAACAGCGATGAAGGCCTCATGGAGCTGCTGCACGCCTCCCGTTTTGCCCGGATAATCAGGGCCTTACTTCGAGGCTAGTGCTCACATTGACTTTCACGTTTGGTATAGAGCGGAGCCGGGTGAGCTTCCAACTAGGAACTGGAAGCACAAGGTTTCTTTCGAGAAAACTCATTTGCTTCTATGAACCATGCCGGCTGTAAGTAAAAGCACGGTAACAACAGTGCTTTTCAGGTAGCTTCGGGGCCGCATCAACGGAGCTTTCATAATGGGAAAACTAGCCTTGTGCCGTCAGTCTCTAATTTCTAGGTTGACACGCAGCATACACGCAGGAGCAGAGCTTCCTGGTTCTACGCAGTGTTCTGGTACTGAAACGGGTGCTGAAGCAAGGCCCCTAGGAGTGTTGAAAAGCTTACTACCTTGAAACTAAAGCAGAACAACGATGAAGGCCTCATGGAGCTGCTGCACGCCTCTCGTTTTGCAAGGATAATCAGGGCCTTACTTCGAAGCTTGGGCTCACGTTGACTTTCACTTTAGGTATAGCGCAGAGCAGGGTGAGCTTCCAACAAGGAACTGGAACCCCAAGGTTTCTTAGGAGAAAACTCATTTTCTTCCCAGAACCATGCCGGCAGTGAGGAAAACCCCGGCAACAACAATGCTTTTCAGGTAGCTTCGAGGCCGCATGAACGGAGCTTTCATAATGGCAAAAGAAGCCTTATGCCATCAGTCTGCAATTTCTAGGTTGACACGCAGCATACACGCAGGACCAGAGCTTACTGTCTCTACGCAGTGTTCTGGTACCGAAACGGTTGCTTAAGCAAAGTCCCTAGGAATGTTGGAAAGCTTACTACCGTGAAACTAAAGCAGAACAGCGATGAAGGCCTCATGGAGCTGCTGCACGCCTCCCGTTTTGCCAGGATAATCAGGGCCTTACTTCGAGGCTAGTGCTCACATTGACTTTCACGTTTGGTATAGAGCGGAGCCGGGTGAGCTTCCAACTAGGAACTGGAAGCACAAGGTTTCTTTCGAGAAAACTCATTTGCTTCTATGAACCATGCCGGCTGTAAGTAAAAGCACGGTAACAACAGTGCTTTTCAGGTAGCTTCGGGGCCGCATCAACGGAGCTTTCATAATGGGAAAACTAGCCTTGTGCCGTCAGTCTCTAATTTCTAGGTTGACACGCAGCATACACGCAGGAGCAGAGCTTCCTGGTTCTACGCAGTGTTCTGGTACTGAAACGGGTGCTGAAGCAAGGCCCCTAGGAGTGTTGAAAAGCTTACTACCTTGAAACTAAAGCAGAACAACGATGAAGGCCTCATGGAGCTGCTGCACGCCTCTCGTTTTGCAAGGATAATCAGGGCCTTACTTCGAAGCTTGGGCTCACGTTGACTTTCACTTTAGGTATAGCGCAGAGCAGGGTGAGCTTCCAACAAGGAACTGGAACCCCAAGGTTTCTTAGGAGAAAACTCATTTTCTTCCCAGAACCATGCCGGCAGTGAGGAAAACCCCGGCAACAACAATGCTTTTCAGGTAGCTTCGAGGCCGCATGAACGGAGCTTTCATAATGGGAAAAGAAGCCTTATGCCATCAGTCTCCAATTTCTAGGTTGACACGCAGCATACACGCAGGACCAGAGCTTACTGTCTCTACGCAGTGTTCTGGTACCGAAACGGTTGCTTAAGCAAAGTCCCTAGGAATGTTGGAAAGCTTACTACCGTGAAACTAAAGCAGAACAGCGATGAAGGCCTCATGGAGCTGCTGCACGCCTCCCGTTTTGCCCGGATAATCAGGGCCTTACTTCGAGGCTAGTGCTCACATTGACTTTCACGTTTGGTATAGAGCGGAGCCGGGTGAGCTTCCAACTAGGAACTGGAAGCACAAGGTTTCTTTCGAGAAAACTCATTTGCTTCTATGAACCATGCCGGCTGTAAGTAAAAGCACGGTAACAACAGTGCTTTTCAGGTAGCTTCGGGGCCGCATCAACGGAGCTTTCATAATGGGAAAACTAGCCTTGTGCCGTCAGTCTCTAATTTCTAGGTTGACACGCAGCATACACGCAGGAGCAGAGCTTCCTGGTTCTACGCAGTGTTCTGGTACTGAAACGGGTGCTGAAGCAAGGCCCCTAGGAGTGTTGAAAAGCTTACTACCTTGAAACTAAAGCAGAACAACGATGAAGGCCTCATGGAGCTGCTGCACGCCTCTCGTTTTGCAAGGATAATCAGGGCCTTACTTCGAAGCTTGGGCTCACGTTGACTTTCACTTTAGGTATAGCGCAGAGCAGGGTGAGCTTCCAACAAGGAACTGGAACCCCAAGGTTTCTTAGGAGAAAACTCATTTTCTTCCCAGAACCATGCCGGCAGTGAGGAAAACCCCGGCAACAACAATGCTTTTCAGGTAGCTTCGAGGCCGCATGAACGGAGCTTTCATAATGGGAAAAGAAGCCTTATGCCATCAGTCTGCAATTTCTAGGTTGACACGCAGCATACACGCAGGACCAGAGCTTACTGTCTCTACGCAGTGGTCTGGTACCGAAACGGTTGCTTAAGCAAAGTCCCTAGGAATGTTGGAAAGCTTACGACCGTGAAACTAAAGCAGAACAGCGATGAAGGCCTCATGGAGCTGCTGCACGCCTCCCGTTTTGCCCGGATAATCAGGGCCTTACTTCGAGGCTAGTGCTCACATTGACTTTCACGTTTGGTATAGAGCGGAGCCGGGTGAGCTTCCAACTAGGAACTGGAAGCACAAGGTTTCTTTCGAGAAAACTCATTTGCTTCTATGAACCATGCCGGCTGTAAGTAAAAGCACGGTAACAACAGTGCTTTTCAGGTAGCTTCGGGGCCGCATCAACGGAGCTTTCATAATGGGAAAACTAGCCTTGTGCCGTCAGTCTCTAATTTCTAGGTTGACACGCAGCATACACGCAGGAGCAGAGCTTCCTGGTTCTACGCAGTGTTCTGGTACTGAAACGGGTGCTGAAGCAAGGCCCCTAGGAGTGTTGAAAAGCTTACTACCTTGAAACTAAAGCAGAACAACGATGAAGGCCTCATGGAGCTGCTGCACGCCTCTCGTTTTGCAAGGATAATCAGGGCCTTACTTCGAAGCTTGGGCTCACGTTGACTTTCACTTTAGGTATAGCGCAGAGCAGGGTGAGCTTCCAACAAGGAACTGGAACCCCAAGGTTTCTTAGGAGAAAACTCATTTTCTTCTCAGAACCATGCCGGCAGTGAGGAAAACCCCGGCAACAACAATGCTTTTCAGGTAGCTTCGAGGCCGCATGAACGGAGCTTTCATAATGGGAAAAGAAGCCTTATGCCATCAGTCTCCAATTTCTAGGTTGACACGCAGCATACACGCAGGCCCAGAGCTTACTGTCTCTACGCAGTGTTCTGGTACCGAAACGGTTGCTTAAGCAAAGTCCCTAGGAATGTTGGAAAGCTTACTACCGTGAAACTAAAGCAGAACAGCGATGAAGGCCTCATGGAGCTGCTGCACGCCTCCCGTTTTGCCAGGATAATCAGGGCCTTACTTCGAGGCTAGTGCTCACATTGACTTTCACGTTTGGTATAGAGCGGAGCCGGGTGAGCTTCCAACTAGGAACTGGAAGCACAAGGTTTCTTTCGAGAAAACTCATTTGCTTCTATGAACCATGCCGGCTGTAAGTAAAAGCACGGTAACAACAGTGCTTTTCAGGTAGCTTCGGGGCCGCATCAACGGAGCTTTCATAATGGGAAAACTAGCCTTGTGCCGTCAGTCTCTAATTTCTAGGTTGACACGCAGCATACACGCAGGAGCAGAGCTTCCTGGTTCTACGCAGTGTTCTGGTACTGAAACGGGTGCTGAAGCAAGGCCCCTAGGAGTGTTGAAAAGCTTACTACCTTGAAACTAAAGCAGAACAACGATGAAGGCCTCATGGAGCTGCTGCACGCCTCTCGTTTTGCAAGGATAATCAGGGCCTTACTTCGAAGCTTGGGCTCACGTTGACTTTCACTTTAGGTATAGCGCAGAGCAGGGTGAGCTTCCAACAAGGAACTGGAACCCCAAGGTTTCTTAGGAGAAAACTCATTTTCTTCTCAGAACCATGCCGGCAGTGAGGAAAACCCCGGCAACAACAATGCTTTTCAGGTAGCTTCGAGGCCGCATGAACGGAGCTTTCATAATGGCAAAAGAAGCCTTATGCCATCAGTCTCCAATTTCTAGGTTGACACGCAGCATACACGCAGGACCAGAGCTTACTGTCTCTACGCAGTGTTCTGGTACCGAAACGGTTGCTTAAGCAAAGTCCCTAGGAATGTTGGAAAGCTTACTACCGTGAAACTAAAGCAGAACAGCGATGAAGGCCTCATGGAGCTGCTGCACGCCTCCCGTTTTGCCCGGATAATCAGGGCCTTACTTCGAGGCTAGTGCTCACATTGACTTTCACGTTTGGTATAGAGCGGAGCCGGGTGAGCTTCCAACTAGGAACTGGAAGCACAAGGTTTCTTTCGAGAAAACTCATTTGCTTCTATGAACCATGCCGGCTGTAAGTAAAAGCACGGTAACAACAGTGCTTTTCAGGTAGCTTCGGGGCCGCATCAACGGAGCTTTCATAATGGGAAAACTAGCCTTGTGCCGTCAGTCTCTAATTTCTAGGTTGACACGCAGCATACACGCAGGAGCAGAGCTTCCTGGTTCTACGCAGTGTTCTGGTACTGAAACGGGTGCTGAAGCAAGGCCCCTAGGAGTGTTGAAAAGCTTACTACCTTGAAACTAAAGCAGAACAACGATGAAGGCCTCATGGAGCTGCTGCACGCCTCTCGTTTTGCAAGGATAATCAGGGCCTTACTTCGAAGCTTGGGCTCACGTTGACTTTCACTTTAGGTATAGCGCAGAGCAGGGTGAGCTTCCAACAAGGAACTGGAACCCCAAGGTTTCTTAGGAGAAAACTCATTTTCTTCCCAGAACCATGCCGGCAGTGAGGAAAACCCCGGCAACAACAATGCTTTTCAGGTAGCTTCGAGGCCGCATGAACGGAGCTTTCGTAATGGGAAAAGAAGCCTTATGCCATCAGTCTGCAATTTCTAGGTTGACACGCAGCATACACGCAGGACCAGAGCTTACTGTCTCTACGCAGTGTTCTGGTACCGAAACGGTTGCTTAAGCAAAGTCCCTAGGAATGTTGGAAAGCTTACTACCGTGAAACTAAAGCAGAACAGCGATGAAGGCCTCATGGAGCTGCTGCACGCCTCCCGTTTTGCCCGGATAATCAGGGCCTTACTTCGAGGCTAGTGCTCACATTGACTTTCACGTTTGGTATAGAGCGGAGCCGGGTGAGCTTCCAACTAGGAACTGGAAGCACAAGGTTTCTTTCGAGAAAACTCATTTGCTTCTATGAACCATGCCGGCTGTAAGTAAAAGCACGGTAACAACAGTGCTTTTCAGGTAGCTTCGGGGCCGCATCAACGGAGCTTTCATAATGGGAAAACTAGCCTTGTGCCGTCAGTCTCTAATTTCTAGGTTGACACGCAGCATACACGCAGGAGCAGAGCTTCCTGGTTCTACGCAGTGTTCTGGTACTGAAACGGGTGCTGAAGCAAGGCCCCTAGGAGTGTTGAAAAGCTTACTACCTTGAAACTAAAGCAGAACAACGATGAAGGCCTCATGGAGCTGCTGCACGCCTCTCGTTTTGCAAGGATAATCAGGGCCTTACTTCGAAGCTTGGGCTCACGTTGACTTTCACTTTAGGTATAGCGCAGAGCAGGGTGAGCTTCCAACAAGGAACTGGAACCCCAAGGTTTCTTAGGAGAAAACTCATTTTCTTCCCAGAACCATGCCGGCAGTGAGGAAAACCCCGGCAACAACAATGCTTTTCAGGTAGCTTCGAGGCCGCATGAACGGAGCTTTCATAATGGCAAAAGAAGCCTTATGCCATCAGTCTGCAATTTCTAGGTTGACACGCAGCATACACGCAGGACCAGAGCTTACTGTCTCTACGCAGTGTTCTGGTACCGAAACGGTTGCTTAAGCAAAGTCCCTAGGAATGTTGGAAAGCTTACTACCGTGAAACTAAAGCAGAACAGCGATGAAGGCCTCATGGAGCTGCTGCACGCCTCCCGTTTTGCCCGGATAATCAGGGCCTTACTTCGAGGCTAGTGCTCACATTGACTTTCACGTTTGGTATAGAGCGGAGCCGGGTGAGCTTCCAACTAGGAACTGGAAGCACAAGGTTTCTTTCGAGAAAACTCATTTGCTTCTATGAACCATGCCGGCTGTAAGTAAAAGCACGGTAACAACAGTGCTTTTCAGGTAGCTTCGGGGCCGCATCAACGGAGCTTTCATAATGGGAAAACTAGCCTTGTGCCGTCAGTCTCTAATTTCTAGGTTGACACGCAGCATACACGCAGGAGCAGAGCTTCCTGGTTCTACGCAGTGTTCTGGTACTGAAACGGGTGCTGAAGCAAGGCCCCTAGGAGTGTTGAAAAGCTTACTACCTTGAAACTAAAGCAGAACAACGATGAAGGCCTCATGGAGCTGCTGCACGCCTCTCGTTTTGCAAGGATAATCAGGGCCTTACTTCGAAGCTTGGGCTCACGTTGACTTTCACTTTAGGTATAGCGCAGAGCAGGGTGAGCTTCCAACAAGGAACTGGAACCCCAAGGTTTCTTAGGAGAAAACTCATTTTCTTCCCAGAACCATGCCGGCAGTGAGGAAAACCCCGGCAACAACAATGCTTTTCAGGTAGCTTCGAGGCCGCATGAACGGAGCTTTCATAATGGCAAAAGAAGCCTTATGCCATCAGTCTCCAATTTCTAGGTTGACACGCAGCATACACGCAGGACCAGAGCTTACTGTCTCTACGCAGTGTTCTGGTACCGAAACGGTTGCTTAAGCAAAGTCCCTAGGAATGTTGGAAAGCTTACTACCGTGAAACTAAAGCAGAACAGCGATGAAGGCCTCATGGAGCTGCTGCACGCCTCCCGTTTTGCCCGGATAATCAGGGCCTTACTTCGAGGCTAGTGCTCACATTGACTTTCACGTTTGGTATAGAGCGGAGCCGGGTGAGCTTCCAACTAGGAACTGGAAGCACAAGGTTTCTTTCGAGAAAACTCATTTGCTTCTATGAACCATGCCGGCTGTAAGTAAAAGCACGGTAACAACAGTGCTTTTCAGGTAGCTTCGGGGCCGCATCAACGGAGCTTTCATAATGGGAAAACTAGCCTTGTGCCGTCAGTCTCTAATTTCTAGGTTGACACGCAGCATACACGCAGGAGCAGAGCTTCCTGGTTCTACGCAGTGTTCTGGTACTGAAACGGGTGCTGAAGCAAGGCCCCTAGGAGTGTTGAAAAGCTTACTACCTTGAAACTAAAGCAGAACAACGATGAAGGCCTCATGGAGCTGCTGCACGCCTCTCGTTTTGCAAGGATAATCAGGGCCTTACTTCGAAGCTTGGGCTCACGTTGACTTTCACTTTAGGTATAGCGCAGAGCAGGGTGAGCTTCCAACAAGGAACTGGAACCCCAAGGTTTCTTAGGAGAAAACTCATTTTCTTCCCAGAACCATGCCGGCAGTGAGGAAAACCCCGGCAACAACAATGCTTTTCAGGTAGCTTCGAGGCCGCATGAACGGAGCTTTCATAATGGCAAAAGAAGCCTTATGCCATCAGTCTGCAATTTCTAGGTTGACACGCAGCATACACGCAGGACCAGAGCTTACTGTCTCTACGCAGTGTTCTGGTACCGAAACGGTTGCTTAAGCAAAGTCCCTAGGAATGTTGGAAAGCTTACTACCGTGAAACTAAAGCAGAACAGCGATGAAGGCCTCATGGAGCTGCTGCACGCCTCCCGTTTTGCCCGGATAATCAGGGCCTTACTTCGAGGCTAGTGCTCACATTGACTTTCACGTTTGGTATAGAGCGGAGCCGGGTGAGCTTCCAACTAGGAACTGGAAGCACAAGGTTTCTTTCGAGAAAACTCATTTGCTTCTATGAACCATGCCGGCTGTAAGTAAAAGCACGGTAACAACAGTGCTTTTCAGGTAGCTTCGGGGCCGCATCAACGGAGCTTTCATAATGGGAAAACTAGCCTTGTGCCGTCAGTCTCTAATTTCTAGGTTGACACGCAGCATACACGCAGGAGCAGAGCTTCCTGGTTCTACGCAGTGTTCTGGTACTGAAACGGGTGCTGAAGCAAGGCCCCTAGGAGTGTTGAAAAGCTTACTACCTTGAAACTAAAGCAGAACAACGATGAAGGCCTCATGGAGCTGCTGCACGCCTCTCGTTTTGCAAGGATAATCAGGGCCTTACTTCGAAGCTTGGGCTCACGTTGACTTTCACTTTAGGTATAGCGCAGAGCAGGGTGAGCTTCCAACAAGGAACTGGAACCCCAAGGTTTCTTAGGAGAAAACTCATTTTCTTCCCAGAACCATGCCGGCAGTGAGGAAAACCCCGGCAACAACAATGCTTTTCAGGTAGCTTCGAGGCCGCATGAACGGAGCTTTCATAATGGCAAAAGAAGCCTTATGCCATCAGTCTGCAATTTCTAGGTTGACACGCAGCATACACGCAGGACCAGAGCTTACTGTCTCTACGCAGTGTTCTGGTACCGAAACGGTTGCTTAAGCAAAGTCCCTAGGAATGTTGGAAAGCTTACTACCGTGAAACTAAAGCAGAACAGCGATGAAGGCCTCATGGAGCTGCTGCACGCCTCCCGTTTTGCCCGGATAATCAGGGCCTTACTTCGAGGCTAGTGCTCACATTGACTTTCACGTTTGGTATAGAGCGGAGCCGGGTGAGCTTCCAACTAGGAACTGGAAGCACAAGGTTTCTTTCGAGAAAACTCATTTGCTTCTATGAACCATGCCGGCTGTAAGTAAAAGCACGGTAACAACAGTGCTTTTCAGGTAGCTTCGGGGCCGCATCAACGGAGCTTTCATAATGGGAAAACTAGCCTTGTGCCGTCAGTCTCTAATTTCTAGGTTGACACGCAGCATACACGCAGGAGCAGAGCTTCCTGGTTCTACGCAGTGTTCTGGTACTGAAACGGGTGCTGAAGCAAGGCCCCTAGGAGTGTTGAAAAGCTTACTACCTTGAAACTAAAGCAGAACAACGATGAAGGCCTCATGGAGCTGCTGCACGCCTCTCGTTTTGCAAGGATAATCAGGGCCTTACTTCGAAGCTTGGGCTCACGTTGACTTTCACTTTAGGTATAGCGCAGAGCAGGGTGAGCTTCCAACAAGGAACTGGAACCCCAAGGTTTCTTAGGAGAAAACTCATTTTCTTCCCAGAACCATGCCGGCAGTGAGGAAAACCCCGGCAACAACAATGCTTTTCAGGTAGCTTCGAGGCCGCATGAACGGAGCTTTCATAATGGCAAAAGAAGCCTTATGCCATCAGTCTGCAATTTCTAGGTTGACACGCAGCATACACGCAGGACCAGAGCTTACTGTCTCTACGCAGTGTTCTGGTACCGAAACGGTTGCTTAAGCAAAGTCCCTAGGAATGTTGGAAAGCTTACTACCGTGAAACTAAAGCAGAACAGCGATGAAGGCCTCATGGAGCTGCTGCACGCCTCCCGTTTTGCCCGGATAATCAGGGCCTTACTTCGAGGCTAGTGCTCACATTGACTTTCACGTTTGGTATAGAGCGGAGCCGGGTGAGCTTCCAACTAGGAACTGGAAGCACAAGGTTTCTTTCGAGAAAACTCATTTGCTTCTATGAACCATGCCGGCTGTAAGTAAAAGCACGGTAACAACAGTGCTTTTCAGGTAGCTTCGGGGCCGCATCAACGGAGCTTTCATAATGGGAAAACTAGCCTTGTGCCGTCAGTCTCTAATTTCTAGGTTGACACGCAGCATACACGCAGGAGCAGAGCTTCCTGGTTCTACGCAGTGTTCTGGTACTGAAACGGGTGCTGAAGCAAGGCCCCTAGGAGTGTTGAAAAGCTTACTACCTTGAAACTAAAGCAGAACAACGATGAAGGCCTCATGGAGCTGCTGCACGCCTCTCGTTTTGCAAGGATAATCAGGGCCTTACTTCGAAGCTTGGGCTCACGTTGACTTTCACTTTAGGTATAGCGCAGAGCAGGGTGAGCTTCCAACAAGGAACTGGAACCCCAAGGTTTCTTAGGAGAAAACTCATTTTCTTCCCAGAACCATGCCGGCAGTGAGGAAAACCCCGGCAACAACAATGCTTTTCAGGTAGCTTCGAGGCCGCATGAACGGAGCTTTCATAATGGGAAAAGAAGCCTTATGCCATCAGTCTGCAATTTCTAGGTTGACACGCAGCATACACGCAGGACCAGAGCTTACTGTCTCTACGCAGTGTTCTGGTACCGAAACGGTTGCTTAAGCAAAGTCCCTAGGAATGTTGGAAAGCTTACTACCGTGAAACTAAAGCAGAACAGCGATGAAGGCCTCATGGAGCTGCTGCACGCCTCCCGTTTTGCCCGGATAATCAGGGCCTTACTTCGAGGCTAGTGCTCACATTGACTTTCACGTTTGGTATAGAGCGGAGCCGGGTGAGCTTCCAACTAGGAACTGGAAGCACAAGGTTTCTTTCGAGAAAACTCATTTGCTTCTATGAACCATGCCGGCTGTAAGTAAAAGCACGGTAACAACAGTGCTTTTCAGGTAGCTTCGGGGCCGCATCAACGGAGCTTTCATAATGGGAAAACTAGCCTTGTGCCGTCAGTCTCTAATTTCTAGGTTGACACGCAGCATACACGCAGGAGCAGAGCTTCCTGGTTCTACGCAGTGTTCTGGTACTGAAACGGGTGCTGAAGCAAGGCCCCTAGGAGTGTTGAAAAGCTTACTACCTTGAAACTAAAGCAGAACAACGATGAAGGCCTCATGGAGCTGCTGCACGCCTCTCGTTTTGCAAGGATAATCAGGGCCTTACTTCGAAGCTTGGGCTCACGTTGACTTTCACTTTAGGTATAGCGCAGAGCAGGGTGAGCTTCCAACAAGGAACTGGAACCCCAAGGTTTCTTAGGAGAAAACTCATTTTCTTCCCAGAACCATGCCGGCAGTGAGGAAAACCCCGGCAACAACAATGCTTTTCAGGTAGCTTCGAGGCCGCATGAACGGAGCTTTCATAATGGCAAAAGAAGCCTTATGCCATCAGTCTGCAATTTCTAGGTTGACACGCAGCATACACGCAGGACCAGAGCTTACTGTCTCTACGCAGTGTTCTGGTACCGAAACGGTTGCTTAAGCAAAGTCCCTAGGAATGTTGGAAAGCTTACTACCGTGAAACTAAAGCAGAACAGCGATGAAGGCCTCATGGAGCTGCTGCACGCCTCCCGTTTTGCCCGGATAATCAGGGCCTTACTTCGAGGCTAGTGCTCACATTGACTTTCACGTTTGGTATAGAGCGGAGCCGGGTGAGCTTCCAACTAGGAACTGGAAGCACAAGGTTTCTTTCGAGAAAACTCATTTGCTTCTATGAACCATGCCGGCTGTAAGTAAAAGCACGGTAACAACAGTGCTTTTCAGGTAGCTTCGGGGCCGCATCAACGGAGCTTTCATAATGGGAAAACTAGCCTTGTGCCGTCAGTCTCTAATTTCTAGGTTGACACGCAGCATACACGCAGGAGCAGAGCTTCCTGGTTCTACGCAGTGTTCTGGTACTGAAACGGGTGCTGAAGCAAGGCCCCTAGGAGTGTTGAAAAGCTTACTACCTTGAAACTAAAGCAGAACAACGATGAAGGCCTCATGGAGCTGCTGCACGCCTCTCGTTTTGCAAGGATAATCAGGGCCTTACTTCGAAGCTTGGGCTCACGTTGACTTTCACTTTAGGTATAGCGCAGAGCAGGGTGAGCTTCCAACAAGGAACTGGAACCCCAAGGTTTCTTAGGAGAAAACTCATTTTCTTCTCAGAACCATGCCGGCAGTGAGGAAAACCCCGGCAACAACAATGCTTTTCAGGTAGCTTCGAGGCCGCATGAACGGAGCTTTCGTAATGGGAAAAGAAGCCTTATGCCATCAGTCTGCAATTTCTAGGTTGACACGCAGCATACACGCAGGACCAGAGCTTACTGTCTCTACGCAGTGTTCTGGTACCGAAACGGTTGCTTAAGCAAAGTCCCTAGGAATGTTGGAAAGCTTACTACCGTGAAACTAAAGCAGAACAGCGATGAAGGCCTCATGGAGCTGCTGCACGCCTCCCGTTTTGCCCGGATAATCAGGGCCTTACTTCGAGGCTAGTGCTCACATTGACTTTCACGTTTGGTATAGAGCGGAGCCGGGTGAGCTTCCAACTAGGAACTGGAAGCACAAGGTTTCTTTCGAGAAAACTCATTTGCTTCTATGAACCATGCCGGCTGTAAGTAAAAGCACGGTAACAACAGTGCTTTTCAGGTAGCTTCGGGGCCGCATCAACGGAGCTTTCATAATGGGAAAACTAGCCTTGTGCCGTCAGTCTCTAATTTCTAGGTTGACACGCAGCATACACGCAGGAGCAGAGCTTCCTGGTTCTACGCAGTGTTCTGGTACTGAAACGGGTGCTGAAGCAAGGCCCCTAGGAGTGTTGAAAAGCTTACTACCTTGAAACTAAAGCAGAACAACGATGAAGGCCTCATGGAGCTGCTGCACGCCTCTCGTTTTGCAAGGATAATCAGGGCCTTACTTCGAAGCTTGGGCTCACGTTGACTTTCACTTTAGGTATAGCGCAGAGCAGGGTGAGCTTCCAACAAGGAACTGGAACCCCAAGGTTTCTTAGGAGAAAACTCATTTTCTTCCCAGAACCATGCCGGCAGTGAGGAAAACCCCGGCAACAACAATGCTTTTCAGGTAGCTTCGAGGCCGCATGAACGGAGCTTTCATAATGGCAAAAGAAGCCTTATGCCATCAGTCTGCAATTTCTAGGTTGACACGCAGCATACACGCAGGACCAGAGCTTACTGTCTCTACGCAGTGTTCTGGTACCGAAACGGTTGCTTAAGCAAAGTCCCTAGGAATGTTGGAAAGCTTACTACCGTGAAACTAAAGCAGAACAGCGATGAAGGCCTCATGGAGCTGCTGCACGCCTCCCGTTTTGCCCGGATAATCAGGGCCTTACTTCGAGGCTAGTGCTCACATTGACTTTCACGTTTGGTATAGAGCGGAGCCGGGTGAGCTTCCAACTAGGAACTGGAAGCACAAGGTTTCTTTCGAGAAAACTCATTTGCTTCTATGAACCATGCCGGCTGTAAGTAAAAGCACGGTAACAACAGTGCTTTTCAGGTAGCTTCGGGGCCGCATCAACGGAGCTTTCATAATGGGAAAACTAGCCTTGTGCCGTCAGTCTCTAATTTCTAGGTTGACACGCAGCATACACGCAGGAGCAGAGCTTCCTGGTTCTACGCAGTGTTCTGGTACTGAAACGGGTGCTGAAGCAAGTCCCCTAGGAGTGTTGAAAAGCTTACTACCTTGAAACTAAAGCAGAACAACGATGAAGGCCTCATGGAGCTGCTGCACGCCTCTCGTTTTGCAAGGATAATCAGGGCCTTACTTCGAAGCTTGGGCTCACGTTGACTTTCACTTTAGGTATAGCGCAGAGCAGGGTGAGCTTCCAACAAGGAACTGGAACCCCAAGGTTTCTTAGGAGAAAACTCATTTTCTTCCCAGAACCATGCCGGCAGTGAGGAAAACCCCGGCAACAACAATGCTTTTCAGGTAGCTTCGAGGCCGCATGAACGGAGCTTTCATAATGGCAAAAGAAGCCTTATGCCATCAGTCTGCAATTTCTAGGTTGACACGCAGCATACACGCAGGCCCAGAGCTTACTGTCTCTACGCAGTGTTCTGGTACCGAAACGGTTGCTTAAGCAAAGTCCCTAGGAATGTTGGAAAGCTTACTACCGTGAAACTAAAGCAGAACAGCGATGAAGGCCTCATGGAGCTGCTGCACGCCTCCCGTTTTGCCAGGATAATCAGGGCCTTACTTCGAGGCTAGTGCTCACATTGACTTTCACGTTTGGTATAGAGCGGAGCCGGGTGAGCTTCCAACTAGGAACTGGAAGCACAAGGTTTCTTTCGAGAAAACTCATTTGCTTCTATGAACCATGCCGGCTGTAAGTAAAAGCACGTTAACAACAGTGCTTTTCAGGTAGCTTCGGGGCCGCATCAACGGAGCTTTCATAATGGGAAAACTAGCCTTGTGCCGTCAGTCTCTAATTTCTAGGTTGACACGCAGCATACACGCAGGAGCAGAGCTTCCTGGTTCTACGCAGTGTTCTGGTACTGAAACGGGTGCTGAAGCAAGGCCCCTAGGAGTGTTGAAAAGCTTACTACCTTGAAACTAAAGCAGAACAACGATGAAGGCCTCATGGAGCTGCTGCACGCCTCTCGTTTTGCAAGGATAATCAGGGCCTTACTTCGAAGCTTGGGCTCACGTTGACTTTCACTTTAGGTATAGCGCAGAGCAGGGTGAGCTTCCAACAAGGAACTGGAACCCCAAGGTTTCTTAGGAGAAAACTCATTTTCTTCTCAGAACCATGCCGGCAGTGAGGAAAACCCCGGCAACAACAATGCTTTTCAGGTAGCTTCGAGGCCGCATGAACGGAGCTTTCATAATGGGAAAAGAAGCCTTATGCCATCAGTCTGCAATTTCTAGGTTGACACGCAGCATACACGCAGGACCAGAGCTTACTGTCTCTACGCAGTGTTCTGGTACCGAAACGGTTGCTTAAGCAAAGTCCCTAGGAATGTTGGAAAGCTTACTACCGTGAAACTAAAGCAGAACAGCGATGAAGGCCTCATGGAGCTGCTGCACGCCTCCCGTTTTGCCCGGATAATCAGGGCCTTACTTCGAGGCTAGTGCTCACATTGACTTTCACGTTTGGTATAGAGCGGAGCCGGGTGAGCTTCCAACTAGGAACTGGAAGCACAAGGTTTCTTTCGAGAAAACTCATTTGCTTCTATGAACCATGCCGGCTGTAAGTAAAAGCACGGTAACAACAGTGCTTTTCAGGTAGCTTCGGGGCCGCATCAACGGAGCTTTCATAATGGGAAAACTAGCCTTGTGCCGTCAGTCTCTAATTTCTAGGTTGACACGCAGCATACACGCAGGAGCAGAGCTTCCTGGTTCTACGCAGTGTTCTGGTACTGAAACGGGTGCTGAAGCAAGGCCCCTAGGAGTGTTGAAAAGCTTACTACCTTGAAACTAAAGCAGAACAACGATGAAGGCCTCATGGAGCTGCTGCACGCCTCTCGTTTTGCAAGGATAATCAGGGCCTTACTTCGAAGCTTGGGCTCACGTTGACTTTCACTTTAGGTATAGCGCAGAGCAGGGTGAGCTTCCAACAAGGAACTGGAACCCCAAGGTTTCTTAGGAGAAAACTCATTTTCTTCTCAGAACCATGCCGGCAGTGAGGAAAACCCCGGCAACAACAATGCTTTTCAGGTAGCTTCGAGGCCGCATGAACGGAGCTTTCGTAATGGGAAAAGAAGCCTTATGCCATCAGTCTGCAATTTCTAGGTTGACACGCAGCATACACGCAGGACCAGAGCTTACTGTCTCTACGCAGTGTTCTGGTACCGAAACGGTTGCTTAAGCAAAGTCCCTAGGAATGTTGGAAAGCTTACTACCGTGAAACTAAAGCAGAACAGCGATGAAGGCCTCATGGAGCTGCTGCACGCCTCCCGTTTTGCCCGGATAATCAGGGCCTTACTTCGAGGCTAGTGCTCACATTGACTTTCACGTTTGGTATAGAGCGGAGCCGGGTGAGCTTCCAACTAGGAACTGGAAGCACAAGGTTTCTTTCGAGAAAACTCATTTGCTTCTATGAACCATGCCGGCTGTAAGTAAAAGCACGGTAACAACAGTGCTTTTCAGGTAGCTTCGGGGCCGCATCAACGGAGCTTTCATAATGGGAAAACTAGCCTTGTGCCGTCAGTCTCTAATTTCTAGGTTGACACGCAGCATACACGCAGGAGCAGAGCTTCCTGGTTCTACGCAGTGTTCTGGTACTGAAACGGGTGCTGAAGCAAGGCCCCTAGGAGTGTTGAAAAGCTTACTACCTTGAAACTAAAGCAGAACAACGATGAAGGCCTCATGGAGCTGCTGCACGCCTCTCGTTTTGCAAGGATAATCAGGGCCTTACTTCGAAGCTTGGGCTCACGTTGACTTTCACTTTAGGTATAGCGCAGAGCAGGGTGAGCTTCCAACAAGGAACTGGAACCCCAAGGTTTCTTAGGAGAAAACTCATTTTCTTCCCAGAACCATGCCGGCAGTGAGGAAAACCCCGGCAACAACAATGCTTTTCAGGTAGCTTCGAGGCCGCATGAACGGAGCTTTCATAATGGCAAAAGAAGCCTTATGCCATCAGTCTGCAATTTCTAGGTTGACACGCAGCATACACGCAGGACCAGAGCTTACTGTCTCTACGCAGTGTTCTGGTACCGAAACGGTTGCTTAAGCAAAGTCCCTAGGAATGTTGGAAAGCTTACTACCGTGAAACTAAAGCAGAACAGCGATGAAGGCCTCATGGAGCTGCTGCACGCCTCCCGTTTTGCCCGGATAATCAGGGCCTTACTTCGAGGCTAGTGCTCACATTGACTTTCACGTTTGGTATAGAGCGGAGCCGGGTGAGCTTCCAACTAGGAACTGGAAGCACAAGGTTTCTTTCGAGAAAACTCATTTGCTTCTATGAACCATGCCGGCTGTAAGTAAAAGCACGGTAACAACAGTGCTTTTCAGGTAGCTTCGGGGCCGCATCAACGGAGCTTTCATAATGGGAAAACTAGCCTTGTGCCGTCAGTCTCTAATTTCTAGGTTGACACGCAGCATACACGCAGGAGCAGAGCTTCCTGGTTCTACGCAGTGTTCTGGTACTGAAACGGGTGCTGAAGCAAGTCCCCTAGGAGTGTTGAAAAGCTTACTACCTTGAAACTAAAGCAGAACAACGATGAAGGCCTCATGGAGCTGCTGCACGCCTCTCGTTTTGCAAGGATAATCAGGGCCTTACTTCGAAGCTTGGGCTCACGTTGACTTTCACTTTAGGTATAGCGCAGAGCAGGGTGAGCTTCCAACAAGGAACTGGAACCCCAAGGTTTCTTAGGAGAAAACTCATTTTCTTCCCAGAACCATGCCGGCAGTGAGGAAAACCCCGGCAACAACAATGCTTTTCAGGTAGCTTCGAGGCCGCATGAACGGAGCTTTCATAATGGCAAAAGAAGCCTTATGCCATCAGTCTGCAATTTCTAGGTTGACACGCAGCATACACGCAGGCCCAGAGCTTACTGTCTCTACGCAGTGTTCTGGTACCGAAACGGTTGCTTAAGCAAAGTCCCTAGGAATGTTGGAAAGCTTACTACCGTGAAACTAAAGCAGAACAGCGATGAAGGCCTCATGGAGCTGCTGCACGCCTCCCGTTTTGCCAGGATAATCAGGGCCTTACTTCGAGGCTAGTGCTCACATTGACTTTCACGTTTGGTATAGAGCGGAGCCGGGTGAGCTTCCAACTAGGAACTGGAAGCACAAGGTTTCTTTCGAGAAAACTCATTTGCTTCTATGAACCATGCCGGCTGTAAGTAAAAGCACGGTAACAACAGTGCTTTTCAGGTAGCTTCGGGGCCGCATCAACGGAGCTTTCATAATGGGAAAACTAGCCTTGTGCCGTCAGTCTCTAATTTCTAGGTTGACACGCAGCATACACGCAGGAGCAGAGCTTCCTGGTTCTACGCAGTGTTCTGGTACTGAAACGGGTGCTGAAGCAAGGCCCCTAGGAGTGTTGAAAAGCTTACTACCTTGAAACTAAAGCAGAACAACGATGAAGGCCTCATGGAGCTGCTGCACGCCTCTCGTTTTGCAAGGATAATCAGGGCCTTACTTCGAAGCTTGGGCTCACGTTGACTTTCACTTTAGGTATAGCGCAGAGCAGGGTGAGCTTCCAACAAGGAACTGGAACCCCAAGGTTTCTTAGGAGAAAACTCATTTTCTTCCCAGAACCATGCCGGCAGTGAGGAAAACCCCGGCAACAACAATGCTTTTCAGGTAGCTTCGAGGCCGCATGAACGGAGCTTTCATAATGGCAAAAGAAGCCTTATGCCATCAGTCTGCAATTTCTAGGTTGACACGCAGCATACACGCAGGACCAGAGCTTACTGTCTCTACGCAGTGTTCTGGTACCGAAACGGTTGCTTAAGCAAAGTCCCTAGGAATGTTGGAAAGCTTACTACCGTGAAACTAAAGCAGAACAGCGATGAAGGCCTCATGGAGCTGCTGCACGCCTCCCGTTTTGCCCGGATAATCAGGGCCTTACTTCGAGGCTAGTGCTCACATTGACTTTCACGTTTGGTATAGAGCGGAGCCGGGTGAGCTTCCAACTAGGAACTGGAAGCACAAGGTTTCTTTCGAGAAAACTCATTTGCTTCTATGAACCATGCCGGCTGTAAGTAAAAGCACGGTAACAACAGTGCTTTTCAGGTAGCTTCGGGGCCGCATCAACGGAGCTTTCATAATGGGAAAACTAGCCTTGTGCCGTCAGTCTCTAATTTCTAGGTTGACACGCAGCATACACGCAGGAGCAGAGCTTCCTGGTTCTACGCAGTGTTCTGGTACTGAAACGGGTGCTGAAGCAAGTCCCCTAGGAGTGTTGAAAAGCTTACTACCTTGAAACTAAAGCAGAACAACGATGAAGGCCTCATGGAGCTGCTGCACGCCTCCCGTTTTGCCAGGATAATCAGGGCCTTACTTCGAGGCTAGTGCTCACATTGACTTTCACTTTAGGTATAGCGCAGAGCAGGGTGAGCTTCCAACAAGGAACTGGAACCCCAAGGTTTCTTAGGAGAAAACTCATTTTCTTCCCAGAACCATGCCGGCAGTGAGGAAAACCCCGGCAACAACAATGCTTTTCAGGTAGCTTCGAGGCCGCATGAACGGAGCTTTCATAATGGCAAAAGAAGCCTTATGCCATCAGTCTGCAATTTCTAGGTTGACACGCAGCATACACGCAGGACCAGAGCTTACTGTCTCTACGCAGTGTTCTGGTACCGAAACGGTTGCTTAAGCAAAGTCCCTAGGAATGTTGGAAAGCTTACTACCGTGAAACTAAAGCAGAACAGCGATGAAGGCCTCATGGAGCTGCTGCACGCCTCCCGTTTTGCCCGGATAATCAGGGCCTTACTTCGAGGCTAGTGCTCACATTGACTTTCACGTTTGGTATAGAGCGGAGCCGGGTGAGCTTCCAACTAGGAACTGGAAGCACAAGGTTTCTTTCGAGAAAACTCATTTGCTTCTATGAACCATGCCGGCTGTAAGTAAAAGCACGGTAACAACAGTGCTTTTCAGGTAGCTTCGGGGCCGCATCAACGGAGCTTTCATAATGGGAAAACTAGCCTTGTGCCGTCAGTCTCTAATTTCTAGGTTGACACGCAGCATACACGCAGGAGCAGAGCTTCCTGGTTCTACGCAGTGTTCTGGTACTGAAACGGGTGCTGAAGCAAGGCCCCTAGGAGTGTTGAAAAGCTTACTACCTTGAAACTAAAGCAGAACAACGATGAAGGCCTCATGGAGCTGCTGCACGCCTCTCGTTTTGCAAGGATAATCAGGGCCTTACTTCGAAGCTTGGGCTCACGTTGACTTTCACTTTAGGTATAGCGCAGAGCAGGGTGAGCTTCCAACAAGGAACTGGAACCCCAAGGTTTCTTAGGAGAAAACTCATTTTCTTCCCAGAACCATGCCGGCAGTGAGGAAAACCCCGGCAACAACAATGCTTTTCAGGTAGCTTCGAGGCCGCATGAACGGAGCTTTCATAATGGCAAAAGAAGCCTTATGCCATCAGTCTGCAATTTCTAGGTTGACACGCAGCATACACGCAGGACCAGAGCTTACTGTCTCTACGCAGTGTTCTGGTACCGAAACGGTTGCTTAAGCAAAGTCCCTAGGAATGTTGGAAAGCTTACTACCGTGAAACTAAAGCAGAACAGCGATGAAGGCCTCATGGAGCTGCTGCACGCCTCCCGTTTTGCCCGGATAATCAGGGCCTTACTTCGAGGCTAGTGCTCACATTGACTTTCACGTTTGGTATAGAGCGGAGCCGGGTGAGCTTCCAACTAGGAACTGGAAGCACAAGGTTTCTTTCGAGAAAACTCATTTGCTTCTATGAACCATGCCGGCTGTAAGTAAAAGCACGGTAACAACAGTGCTTTTCAGGTAGCTTCGGGGCCGCATCAACGGAGCTTTCATAATGGGAAAACTAGCCTTGTGCCGTCAGTCTCTAATTTCTAGGTTGACACGCAGCATACACGCAGGAGCAGAGCTTCCTGGTTCTACGCAGTGTTCTGGTACTGAAACGGGTGCTGAAGCAAGTCCCCTAGGAGTGTTGAAAAGCTTACTACCTTGAAACTAAAGCAGAACAACGATGAAGGCCTCATGGAGCTGCTGCACGCCTCTCGTTTTGCAAGGATAATCAGGGCCTTACTTCGAAGCTTGGGCTCACGTTGACTTTCACTTTAGGTATAGCGCAGAGCAGGGTGAGCTTCCAACAAGGAACTGGAACCCCAAGGTTTCTTAGGAGAAAACTCATTTTCTTCCCAGAACCATGCCGGCAGTGAGGAAAACCCCGGCAACAACAATGCTTTTCAGGTAGCTTCGAGGCCGCATGAACGGAGCTTTCATAATGGGAAAAGAAGCCTTATGCCATCAGTCTCCAATTTCTAGGTTGACACGCAGCATACACGCAGGCCCAGAGCTTACTGTCTCTACGCAGTGTTCTGGTACCGAAACGGTTGCTTAAGCAAAGTCCCTAGGAATGTTGGAAAGCTTACTACCGTGAAACTAAAGCAGAACAGCGATGAAGGCCTCATGGAGCTGCTGCACGCCTCCCGTTTTGCCCGGATAATCAGGGCCTTACTTCGAGGCTAGTGCTCACATTGACTTTCACGTTTGGTATAGAGCGGAGCCGGGTGAGCTTCCAACTAGGAACTGGAAGCACAAGGTTTCTTTCGAGAAAACTCATTTGCTTCTATGAACCATGCCGGCTGTAAGTAAAAGCACGGTAACAACAGTGCTTTTCAGGTAGCTTCGGGGCCGCATCAACGGAGCTTTCATAATGGGAAAACTAGCCTTGTGCCGTCAGTCTCTAATTTCTAGGTTGACACGCAGCATACACGCAGGAGCAGAGCTTCCTGGTTCTACGCACTGTTCTGGTACTGAAACGGGTGCTGAAGCAAGGCCCCTAGGAGTGTTGAAAAGCTTACTACCTTGAAACTAAAGCAGAACAACGATGAAGGCCTCATGGAGCTGCTGCACGCCTCTCGTTTTGCAAGGATAATCAGGGCCTTACTTCGAAGCTTGGGCTCACGTTGACTTTCACTTTAGGTATAGCGCAGAGCAGGGTGAGCTTCCAACAAGGAACTGGAACCCCAAGGTTTCTTAGGAGAAAACTCATTTTCTTCCCAGAACCATGCCGGCAGTGAGGAAAACCCCGGCAACAACAATGCTTTTCAGGTAGCTTCGAGGCCGCATGAACGGAGCTTTCATAATGGGAAAAGAAGCCTTATGCCATCAGTCTCCAATTTCTAGGTTGACACGCAGCATACACGCAGGACCAGAGCTTACTGTCTCTACGCAGTGTTCTGGTACCGAAACGGTTGCTTAAGCAAAGTCCCTAGGAATGTTGGAAAGCTTACTACCGTGAAACTAAAGCAGAACAGCGATGAAGGCCTCATGGAGCTGCTGCACGCCTCCCGTTTTGCCCGGATAATCAGGGCCTTACTTCGAGGCTAGTGCTCACATTGACTTTCACGTTTGGTATAGAGCGGAGCCGGGTGAGCTTCCAACTAGGAACTGGAAGCACAAGGTTTCTTTCGAGAAAACTCATTTGCTTCTATGAACCATGCCGGCTGTAAGTAAAAGCACGGTAACAACAGTGCTTTTCAGGTAGCTTCGGGGCCGCATCAACGGAGCTTTCATAATGGGAAAACTAGCCTTGTGCCGTCAGTCTCTAATTTCTAGGTTGACACGCAGCATACACGCAGGAGCAGAGCTTCCTGGTTCTACGCAGTGTTCTGGTACTGAAACGGGTGCTGAAGCAAGGCCCCTAGGAGTGTTGAAAAGCTTACTACCTTGAAACTAAAGCAGAACAACGATGAAGGCCTCATGGAGCTGCTGCACGCCTCTCGTTTTGCAAGGATAATCAGGGCCTTACTTCGAAGCTTGGGCTCACGTTGACTTTCACTTTAGGTATAGCGCAGAGCAGGGTGAGCTTCCAACAAGGAACTGGAACCCCAAGGTTTCTTAGGAGAAAACTCATTTTCTTCCCAGAACCATGCCGGCAGTGAGGAAAACCCCGGCAACAACAATGCTTTTCAGGTAGCTTCGAGGCCGCATGAACGGAGCTTTCATAATGGGAAAAGAAGCCTTATGCCATCAGTCTGCAATTTCTAGGTTGACACGCAGCATACACGCAGGCCCAGAGCTTACTGTCTCTACGCAGTGTTCTGGTACCGAAACGGTTGCTTAAGCAAAGTCCCTAGGAATGTTGGAAAGCTTACTACCGTGAAACTAAAGCAGAACAGCGATGAAGGCCTCATGGAGCTGCTGCACGCCTCCCGTTTTGCCAGGATAATCAGGGCCTTACTTCGAGGCTAGTGCTCACATTGACTTTCACGTTTGGTATAGAGCGGAGCCGGGTGAGCTTCCAACTAGGAACTGGAAGCACAAGGTTTCTTTCGAGAAAACTCATTTGCTTCTATGAACCATGCCGGCTGTAAGTAAAAGCACGGTAACAACAGTGCTTTTCAGGTAGCTTCGGGGCCGCATCAACGGAGCTTTCATAATGGGAAAACTAGCCTTGTGCCGTCAGTCTCTAATTTCTAGGTTGACACGCAGCATACACGCAGGAGCAGAGCTTCCTGGTTCTACGCAGTGTTCTGGTACTGAAACGGGTGCTGAAGCAAGGCCCCTAGGAGTGTTGAAAAGCTTACTACCTTGAAACTAAAGCAGAACAACGATGAAGGCCTCATGGAGCTGCTGCACGCCTCTCGTTTTGCAAGGATAATCAGGGCCTTACTTCGAAGCTTGGGCTCACGTTGACTTTCACTTTAGGTATAGCGCAGAGCAGGGTGAGCTTCCAACAAGGAACTGGAACCCCAAGGTTTCTTAGGAGAAAACTCATTTTCTTCCCAGAACCATGCCGGCAGTGAGGAAAACCCCGGCAACAACAATGCTTTTCAGGTAGCTTCGAGGCCGCATGAACGGAGCTTTCATAATGGCAAAAGAAGCCTTATGCCATCAGTCTGCAATTTCTAGGTTGACACGCAGCATACACGCAGGACCAGAGCTTACTGTCTCTACGCAGTGTTCTGGTACCGAAACGGTTGCTTAAGCAAAGTCCCTAGGAATGTTGGAAAGCTTACTACCGTGAAACTAAAGCAGAACAGCGATGAAGGCCTCATGGAGCTGCTGCACGCCTCCCGTTTTGCCCGGATAATCAGGGCCTTACTTCGAGGCTAGTGCTCACATTGACTTTCACGTTTGGTATAGAGCGGAGCCGGGTGAGCTTCCAACTAGGAACTGGAAGCACAAGGTTTCTTTCGAGAAAACTCATTTGCTTCTATGAACCATGCCGGCTGTAAGTAAAAGCACGGTAACAACAGTGCTTTTCAGGTAGCTTCGGGGCCGCATCAACGGAGCTTTCATAATGGGAAAACTAGCCTTGTGCCGTCAGTCTCTAATTTCTAGGTTGACACGTAGCATACACGCAGGAGCAGAGCTTCCTGGTTCTACGCAGTGTTCTGGTACTGAAACGGGTGCTGAAGCAAGGCCCCTAGGAGTGTTGAAAAGCTTACTACCTTGAAACTAAAGCAGAACAACGATGAAGGCCTCATGGAGCTGCTGCACGCCTCTCGTTTTGCAAGGATAATCAGGGCCTTACTTCGAAGCTTGGGCTCACGTTGACTTTCACTTTAGGTATAGCGCAGAGCAGGGTGAGCTTCCAACAAGGAACTGGAACCCCAAGGTTTCTTAGGAGAAAACTCATTTTCTTCCCAGAACCATGCCGGCAGTGAGGAAAACCCCGGCAACAACAATGCTTTTCAGGTAGCTTCGAGGCCGCATGAACGGAGCTTTCATAATGGCAAAAGAAGCCTTATGCCATCAGTCTGCAATTTCTAGGTTGACACGCAGCATACACGCAGGACCAGAGCTTACTGTCTCTACGCAGTGTTCTGGTACCGAAACGGTTGCTTAAGCAAAGTCCCTAGGAATGTTGGAAAGCTTACTACCGTGAAACTAAAGCAGAACAGCGATGAAGGCCTCATGGAGCTGCTGCACGCCTCCCGTTTTGCCCGGATAATCAGGGCCTTACTTCGAGGCTAGTGCTCACATTGACTTTCACGTTTGGTATAGAGCGGAGCCGGGTGAGCTTCCAACTAGGAACTGGAAGCACAAGGTTTCTTTCGAGAAAACTCATTTGCTTCTATGAACCATGCCGGCTGTAAGTAAAAGCACGGTAACAACAGTGCTTTTCAGGTAGCTTCGGGGCCGCATCAACGGAGCTTTCATAATGGGAAAACTAGCCTTGTGCCGTCAGTCTCTAATTTCTAGGTTGACACGCAGCATACACGCAGGAGCAGAGCTTCCTGGTTCTACGCACTGTTCTGGTACTGAAACGGGTGCTGAAGCAAGGCCCCTAGGAGTGTTGAAAAGCTTACTACCTTGAAACTAAAGCAGAACAACGATGAAGGCCTCATGGAGCTGCTGCACGCCTCTCGTTTTGCAAGGATAATCAGGGCCTTACTTCGAAGCTTGGGCTCACGTTGACTTTCACTTTAGGTATAGCGCAGAGCAGGGTGAGCTTCCAACAAGGAACTGGAACCCCAAGGTTTCTTAGGAGAAAACTCATTTTCTTCCCAGAACCATGCCGGCAGTGAGGAAAACCCCGGCAACAACAATGCTTTTCAGGTAGCTTCGAGGCCGCATGAACGGAGCTTTCATAATGGGAAAAGAAGCCTTATGCCATCAGTCTCCAATTTCTAGGTTGACACGCAGCATACACGCAGGACCAGAGCTTACTGTCTCTACGCAGTGTTCTGGTACCGAAACGGTTGCTTAAGCAAAGTCCCTAGGAATGTTGGAAAGCTTACTACCGTGAAACTAAAGCAGAACAGCGATGAAGGCCTCATGGAGCTGCTGCACGCCTCCCGTTTTGCCCGGATAATCAGGGCCTTACTTCGAGGCTAGTGCTCACATTGACTTTCACGTTTGGTATAGAGCGGAGCCGGGTGAGCTTCCAACTAGGAACTGGAAGCACAAGGTTTCTTTCGAGAAAACTCATTTGCTTCTATGAACCATGCCGGCTGTAAGTAAAAGCACGGTAACAACAGTGCTTTTCAGGTAGCTTCGGGGCCGCATCAACGGAGCTTTCATAATGGGAAAACTAGCCTTGTGCCGTCAGTCTCTAATTTCTAGGTTGACACGCAGCATACACGCAGGAGCAGAGCTTCCTGGTTCTACGCAGTGTTCTGGTACTGAAACGGGTGCTGAAGCAAGGCCCCTAGGAGTGTTGAAAAGCTTACTACCTTGAAACTAAAGCAGAACAACGATGAAGGCCTCATGGAGCTGCTGCACGCCTCTCGTTTTGCAAGGATAATCAGGGCCTTACTTCGAAGCTTGTGCTCACGTTGACTTTCACTTTAGGTATAGCGCAGAGCAGGGTGAGCTTCCAACAAGGAACTGGAACCCCAAGGTTTCTTAGGAGAAAACTCATTTTCTTCCCAGAACCATGCCGGCAGTGAGGAAAACCCCGGCAACAACAATGCTTTTCAGGTAGCTTCGAGGCCGCATGAACGGAGCTTTCATAATGGCAAAAGAAGCCTTATGCCATCAGTCTCCAATTTCTAGGTTGACACGCAGCATACACGCAGGCCCAGAGCTTACTGTCTCTACGCAGTGTTCTGGTACCGAAACGGTTGCTTAAGCAAAGTCCCTAGGAATGTTGGAAAGCTTACTACCGTGAAACTAAAGCAGAACAGCGATGAAGGCCTCATGGAGCTGCTGCACGCCTCCCGTTTTGCCCGGATAATCAGGGCCTTACTTCGAGGCTAGTGCTCACATTGACTTTCACGTTTGGTATAGAGCGGAGCCGGGTGAGCTTCCAACTAGGAACTGGAAGCACAAGGTTTCTTTCGAGAAAACTCATTTGCTTCTATGAACCATGCCGGCTGTAAGTAAAAGCACGGTAACAACAGTGCTTTTCAGGTAGCTTCGGGGCCGCATCAACGGAGCTTTCATAATGGGAAAACTAGCCTTGTGCCGTCAGTCTCTAATTTCTAGGTTGACACGCAGCATACACGCAGGAGCAGAGCTTCCTGGTTCTACGCAGTGTTCTGGTACTGAAACGGGTGCTGAAGCAAGGCCCCTAGGAGTGTTGAAAAGCTTACTACCTTGAAACTAAAGCAGAACAACGATGAAGGCCTCATGGAGCTGCTGCACGCCTCTCGTTTTGCAAGGATAATCAGGGCCTTACTTCGAAGCTTGGGCTCACGTTGACTTTCACTTTAGGTATAGCGCAGAGCAGGGTGAGCTTCCAACAAGGAACTGGAAACCCAAGGTTTCTTAGGAGAAAACTCATTTTCTTCTCAGAACCATGCCGGCAGTGAGGAAAACCCCGGCAACAACAATGCTTTTCAGGTAGCTTCGAGGCCGCATGAACGGAGCTTTCATAATGGGAAAAGAAGCCTTATGCCATCAGTCTGCAATTTCTAGGTTGACACGCAGCATACACGCAGGCCCAGAGCTTACTGTCTCTACGCAGTGTTCTGGTACCGAAACGGTTGCTTAAGCAAAGTCCCTAGGAATGTTGGAAAGCTTACTACCGTGAAACTAAAGCAGAACAGCGATGAAGGCCTCATGGAGCTGCTGCACGCCTCCCGTTTTGCCCGGATAATCAGGGCCTTACTTCGAGGCTAGTGCTCACATTGACTTTCACGTTTGGTATAGAGCGGAGCCGGGTGAGCTTCCAACTAGGAACTGGAAGCACAAGGTTTCTTTCGAGAAAACTCATTTGCTTCTATGAACCATGCCGGCTGTAAGTAAAAGCACGGTAACAACAGTGCTTTTCAGGTAGCTTCGGGGCCGCATCAACGGAGCTTTCATAATGGGAAAACTAGCCTTGTGCCGTCAGTCTCTAATTTCTAGGTTGACACGCAGCATACACGCAGGAGCAGAGCTTCCTAGTTCTACGCACTGTTCTGGTACTGAAACGGGTGCTGAAGCAAGGCCCCTAGGAGTGTTGAAAAGCTTACTACCTTGAAACTAAAGCAGAACAACGATGAAGGCCTCATGGAGCTGCTGCACGCCTCTCGTTTTGCAAGGATAATCAGGGCCTTACTTCGAAGCTTGGGCTCACGTTGACTTTCACTTTAGGTATAGCGCAGAGCAGGGTGAGCTTCCAACAAGGAACTGGAACCCCAAGGTTTCTTAGGAGAAAACTCATTTTCTTCTCAGAACCATGCCGGCAGTGAGGAAAACCCCGGCAACAACAATGCTTTTCAGGTAGCTTCGAGGCCGCATGAACGGAGCTTTCATAATGGCAAAAGAAGCCTTATGCCATCAGTCTGCAATTTCTAGGTTGACACGCAGCATACACGCAGGACCAGAGCTTACTGTCTCTACGCAGTGTTCTGGTACCGAAACGGTTGCTTAAGCAAAGTCCCTAGGAATGTTGGAAAGCTTACTACCGTGAAACTAAAGCAGAACAGCGATGAAGGCCTCATGGAGCTGCTGCACGCCTCCCGTTTTGCCCGGATAATCAGGGCCTTACTTCGAGGCTAGTGCTCACATTGACTTTCACGTTTGGTATAGAGCGGAGCCGGGTGAGCTTCCAACTAGGAACTGGAAGCACAAGGTTTCTTTCGAGAAAACTCATTTGCTTCTATGAACCATGCCGGCTGTAAGTAAAAGCACGGTAACAACAGTGCTTTTCAGGTAGCTTCGGGGCCGCATCAACGGAGCTTTCATAATGGGAAAACTAGCCTTGTGCCGTCAGTCTCTAATTTCTAGGTTGACACGCAGCATACACGCAGGAGCAGAGCTTCCTGGTTCTACGCAGTGTTCTGGTACTGAAACGGGTGCTGAAGCAAGGCCCCTAGGAGTGTTGAAAAGCTTACTACCTTGAAACTAAAGCAGAACAACGATGAAGGCCTCATGGAGCTGCTGCACGCCTCTCGTTTTGCAAGGATAATCAGGGCCTTACTTCGAAGCTTGGGCTCACGTTGACTTTCACTTTAGGTATAGCGCAGAGCAGGGTGAGCTTCCAACAAGGAACTGGAACCCCAAGGTTTCTTAGGAGAAAACTCATTTTCTTCCCAGAACCATGCCGGCAGTGAGGAAAACCCCGGCAACAACAATGCTTTTCAGGTAGCTTCGAGGCCGCATGAACGGAGCTTTCATAATGGGAAAAGAAGCCTTATGCCATCAGTCTCCAATTTCTAGGTTGACACGCAGCATACACGCAGGACCAGAGCTTACTGTCTCTACGCAGTGTTCTGGTACCGAAACGGTTGCTTAAGCAAAGTCCCTAGGAATGTTGGAAAGCTTACTACCGTGAAACTAAAGCAGAACAGCGATGAAGGCCTCATGGAGCTGCTGCACGCCTCCCGTTTTGCCCGGATAATCAGGGCCTTACTTCGAGGCTAGTGCTCACATTGACTTTCACGTTTGGTATAGAGCGGAGCCGGGTGAGCTTCCAACTAGGAACTGGAAGCACAAGGTTTCTTTCGAGAAAACTCATTTGCTTCTATGAACCATGCCGGCTGTAAGTAAAAGCACGGTAACAACAGTGCTTTTCAGGTAGCTTCGGGGCCGCATCAACGGAGCTTTCATAATGGGAAAACTAGCCTTGTGCCGTCAGTCTCTAATTTCTAGGTTGACACGCAGCATACACGCAGGAGCAGAGCTTCCTGGTTCTACGCAGTGTTCTCGTACAGAAACGGGTGCTGAAGCAAGGCCCCTAGGAGTGTTGAAAAGCTTACTACCTTGAAACTAAAGCAGAACAACGATGAAGGCCTCATGGAGCTGCTGCACGCCTCTCGTTTTGCAAGGATAATCAGGGCCTTACTTCGAAGCTTGGGCTCACGTTGACTTTCACTTTAGGTATAGCGCAGAGCAGGGTGAGCTTCCAACAAGGAACTGGAACCCCAAGGCTTCTTAGGAGAAAACTCATTTTCTTCCCAGAACCATGCCGGCAGTGAGGAAAACCCCGGCAACAACAATGCTTTTCAGGTAGCTTCGAGGCCGCATGAACGGAGCTTTCATAATGGCAAAAGAAGCCTTATGCCATCAGTCTCCAATTTCTAGGTTGACACGCAGCATACACGCAGGACCAGAGCTTACTGTCTCTACGCAGTGTTCTGGTACCGAAACGGTTGCTTAAGCAAAGTCCCTAGGAATGTTGGAAAGCTTACTACCGTGAAACTAAAGCAGAACAGCGATGAAGGCCTCATGGAGCTGCTGCACGCCTCCCGTTTTGCCAGGATAATCAGGGCCTTACTTCGAGGCTAGTGCTCACATTGACTTTCACGTTTGGTATAGAGCGGAGCCGGGTGAGCTTCCAACTAGGAACTGGAAGCACAAGGTTTCTTTCGAGAAAACTCATTTTCTTCTATGAACCATGCCGGCTGTAAGTAAAAGCACGGTAACAACAGTGCTTTTCAGGTAGCTTCGGGGCCGCATCAACGGAGCTTTCATAATGGGAAAACTAGCCTTGTGCCGTCAGTCTCTAATTTCTAGGTTGACACGCAGCATACACGCAGGAGCAGAGCTTCCTGGTTCTACGCAGTGTTCTGGTACTGAAACGGGTGCTGAAGCAAGGCCCCTAGGAGTGTTGAAAAGCTTACTACCTTGAAACTAAAGCAGAACAACGATGAAGGCCTCATGGAGCTGCTGCACGCCTCTCGTTTTGCAAGGATAATCAGGGCCTTACTTCGAAGCTTGGGCTCACGTTGACTTTCACTTTAGGTATAGCGCAGAGCAGGGTGAGCTTCCAACAAGGAACTGGAAACCCAAGGTTTCTTAGGAGAAAACTCATTTTCTTCTCAGAACCATGCCGGCAGTGAGGAAAACCCCGGCAACAACAATGCTTTTCAGGTAGCTTCGAGGCCGCATGAACGGAGCTTTCATAATGGGAAAAGAAGCCTTATGCCATCAGTCTGCAATTTCTAGGTTGACACGCAGCATACACGCAGGCCCAGAGCTTACTGTCTCTACGCAGTGTTCTGGTACCGAAACGGTTGCTTAAGCAAAGTCCCTAGGAATGTTGGAAAGCTTACTACCGTGAAACTAAAGCAGAACAGCGATGAAGGCCTCATGGAGCTGCTGCACGCCTCCCGTTTTGCCCGGATAATCAGGGCCTTACTTCGAGGCTAGTGCTCACATTGACTTTCACGTTTGGTATAGAGCGGAGCCGGGTGAGCTTCCAACTAGGAACTGGAAGCACAAGGTTTCTTTCGAGAAAACTCATTTGCTTCTATGAACCATGCCGGCTGTAAGTAAAAGCACGGTAACAACAGTGCTTTTCAGGTAGCTTCGGGGCCGCATCAACGGAGCTTTCATAATGGGAAAACTAGCCTTGTGCCGTCAGTCTCTAATTTCTAGGTTGACACGCAGCATACACGCAGGAGCAGAGCTTCCTGGTTCTACGCAGTGTTCTGGTACTGAAACGGGTGCTGAAGCAAGGCCCCTAGGAGTGTTGAAAAGCTTACTACCTTGAAACTAAAGCAGAACAACGATGAAGGCCTCATGGAGCTGCTGCACGCCTCTCGTTTTGCAAGGATAATCAGGGCCTTACTTCGAAGCTTGGGCTCACGTTGACTTTCACTTTAGGTATAGCGCAGAGCAGGGTGAGCTTCCAACAAGGAACTGGAACCCCAAGGTTTCTTAGGAGAAAACTCATTTTCTTCCCAGAACCATGCCGGCAGTGAGGAAAACCCCGGCAACAACAATGCTTTTCAGGTAGCTTCGAGGCCGCATGAACGGAGCTTTCATAATGGCAAAAGAAGCCTTATGCCATCAGTCTCCAATTTCTAGGTTGACACGCAGCATACACGCAGGACCAGAGCTTACTGTCTCTACGCAGTGTTCTGGTACCGAAACGGTTGCTTAAGCAAAGTCCCTAGGAATGTTGGAAAGCTTACTACCGTGAAACTAAAGCAGAACAGCGATGAAGGCCTCATGGAGCTGCTGCACGCCTCCCGTTTTGCCCGGATAATCAGGGCCTTACTTCGAGGCTAGTGCTCACATTGACTTTCACGTTTGGTATAGAGCGGAGCCGGGTGAGCTTCCAACTAGGAACTGGAAGCACAAGGTTTCTTTCGAGAAAACTCATTTGCTTCTATGAACCATGCCGGCTGTAAGTAAAAGCACGGTAACAACAGTGCTTTTCAGGTAGCTTCGGGGCCGCATCAACGGAGCTTTCATAATGGGAAAACTAGCCTTGTGCCGTCAGTCTCTAATTTCTAGGTTGACACGCAGCATACACGCAGGAGCAGAGCTTCCTGGTTCTACGCAGTGTTCTGGTACTGAAACGGGTGCTGAAGCAAGGCCCCTAGGAGTGTTGAAAAGCTTACTACCTTGAAACTAAAGCAGAACAACGATGAAGGCCTCATGGAGCTGCTGCACGCCTCTCGTTTTGCAAGGATAATCAGGGCCTTACTTCGAAGCTTGGGCTCACGTTGACTTTCACTTTAGGTATAGCGCAGAGCAGGGTGAGCTTCCAACAAGGAACTGGAACCCCAAGGTTTCTTAGGAGAAAACTCATTTTCTTCCCAGAACCATGCCGGCAGTGAGGAAAACCCCGGCAACAACAATGCTTTTCAGGTAGCTTCGAGGCCGCATGAACGGAGCTTTCGTAATGGCAAAAGAAGCCTTATGCCATCAGTCTCCAATTTCTAGGTTGACACGCAGCATACACGCAGGACCAGAGCTTACTGTCTCTACGCAGTGTTCTGGTACCGAAACGGTTGCTTAAGCAAAGTCCCTAGGAATGTTGGAAAGCTTACTACCGTGAAACTAAAGCAGAACAGCGATGAAGGCCTCATGGAGCTGCTGCACGCCTCCCGTTTTGCCCGGATAATCAGGGCCTTACTTCGAGGCTAGTGCTCACATTGACTTTCACGTTTGGTATAGAGCGGAGCCGGGTGAGCTTCCAACTAGGAACTGGAAGCACAAGGTTTCTTTCGAGAAAACTCATTTGCTTCTATGAACCATGCCGGCTGTAAGTAAAAGCACGGTAACAACAGTGCTTTTCAGGTAGCTTCGGGGCCGCATCAACGGAGCTTTCATAATGGGAAAACTAGCCTTGTGCCGTCAGTCTCTAATTTCTAGGTTGACACGCAGCATACACGCAGGAGCAGAGCTTCCTGGTTCTACGCAGTGTTCTGGTACAGAAACGGGTGCTGAAGCAAGGCCCCTAGGAGTGTTGAAAAGCTTACTACCTTGAAACTAAAGCAGAACAACGATGAAGGCCTCATGGAGCTGCTGCACGCCTCTCGTTTTGCAAGGATAATCAGGGCCTTACTTCGAAGCTTGGGCTCACGTTGACTTTCACTTTAGGTATAGCGCAGAGCAGGGTGAGCTTCCAACAAGGAACTGGAACCCCAAGGCTTCTTAGGAGAAAACTCATTTTCTTCTCAGAACCATGCCGGCAGTGAGGAAAACCCCGGCAACAACAATGCTTTTCAGGTAGCTTCGAGGCCGCATGAACGGAGCTTTCATAATGGCAAAAGAAGCCTTATGCCATCAGTCTCCAATTTCTAGGTTGACACGCAGCATACACGCAGGACCAGAGCTTACTGTCTCTACGCAGTGTTCTGGTACCGAAACGGTTGCTTAAGCAAAGTCCCTAGGAATGTTGGAAAGCTTACTACCGTGAAACTAAAGCAGAACAGCGATGAAGGCCTCATGGAGCTGCTGCACGCCTCCCGTTTTGCCAGGATAATCAGGGCCTTACTTCGAGGCTAGTGCTCACATTGACTTTCACGTTTGGTATAGAGCGGAGCCGGGTGAGCTTCCAACTAGGAACTGGAAGCACAAGGTTTCTTTCGAGAAAACTCATTTTCTTCTATGAACCATGCCGGCTGTAAGTAAAAGCACGGTAACAACAGTGCTTTTCAGGTAGCTTCGGGGCCGCATCAACGGAGCTTTCATAATGGGAAAACTAGCCTTGTGCCGTCAGTCTCTAATTTCTAGGTTGACACGCAGCATACACGCAGGAGCAGAGCTTCCTGGTTCTACGCAGTGTTCTGGTACTGAAACGGGTGCTGAAGCAAGGCCCCTAGGAGTGTTGAAAAGCTTACTACCTTGAAACTAAAGCAGAACAACGATGAAGGCCTCATGGAGCTGCTGCACGCCTCTCGTTTTGCAAGGATAATCAGGGCCTTACTTCGAAGCTTGGGCTCACGTTGACTTTCACTTTAGGTATAGCGCAGAGCAGGGTGAGCTTCCAACAAGGAACTGGAAACCCAAGGTTTCTTAGGAGAAAACTCATTTTCTTCTCAGAACCATGCCGGCAGTGAGGAAAACCCCGGCAACAACAATGCTTTTCAGGTAGCTTCGAGGCCGCATGAACGGAGCTTTCATAATGGGAAAAGAAGCCTTATGCCATCAGTCTCCAATTTCTAGGTTGACACGCAGCATACACGCAGGACCAGAGCTTACTGTCTCTACGCAGTGTTCTGGTACCGAAACGGTTGCTTAAGCAAAGTCCCTAGGAATGTTGGAAAGCTTACTACCGTGAAACTAAAGCAGAACAGCGATGAAGGCCTCATGGAGCTGCTGCACGCCTCCCGTTTTGCCCGGATAATCAGGGCCTTACTTCGAGGCTAGTGCTCACATTGACTTTCACGTTTGGTATAGAGCGGAGCCGGGTGAGCTTCCAACTAGGAACTGGAAGCACAAGGTTTCTTTCGAGAAAACTCATTTGCTTCTATGAACCATGCCGGCTGTAAGTAAAAGCACGGTAACAACAGTGCTTTTCAGGTAGCTTCGGGGCCGCATCAACGGAGCTTTCATAATGGGAAAACTAGCCTTGTGCCGTCAGTCTCTAATTTCTAGGTTGACACGCAGCATACACGCAGGAGCAGAGCTTCCTGGTTCTACGCAGTGTTCTGGTACTGAAACGGGTGCTGAAGCAAGGCCCCTAGGAGTGTTGAAAAGCTTACTACCTTGAAACTAAAGCAGAACAACGATGAAGGCCTCATGGAGCTGCTGCACGCCTCTCGTTTTGCAAGGATAATCAGGGCCTTACTTCGAAGCTTGGGCTCACGTTGACTTTCACTTTAGGTATAGCGCAGAGCAGGGTGAGCTTCCAACAAGGAACTGGAACCCCAAGGTTTCTTAGGAGAAAACTCATTTTCTTCCCAGAACCATGCCGGCAGTGAGGAAAACCCCGGCAACAACAATGCTTTTCAGGTAGCTTCGAGGCCGCATGAACGGAGCTTTCATAATGGCAAAAGAAGCCTTATGCCATCAGTCTCCAATTTCTAGGTTGACACGCAGCATACACGCAGGACCAGAGCTTACTGTCTCTACGCAGTGTTCTGGTACCGAAACGGTTGCTTAAGCAAAGTCCCTAGGAATGTTGGAAAGCTTACTACCGTGAAACTAAAGCAGAACAGCGATGAAGGCCTCATGGAGCTGCTGCACGCCTCCCGTTTTGCCCGGATAATCAGGGCCTTACTTCGAGGCTAGTGCTCACATTGACTTTCACGTTTGGTATAGAGCGGAGCCGGGTGAGCTTCCAACTAGGAACTGGAAGCACAAGGTTTCTTTCGAGAAAACTCATTTGCTTCTATGAACCATGCCGGCTGTAAGTAAAAGCACGGTAACAACAGTGCTTTTCAGGTAGCTTCGGGGCCGCATCAACGGAGCTTTCATAATGGGAAAACTAGCCTTGTGCCGTCAGTCTCTAATTTCTAGGTTGACACGCAGCATACACGCAGGAGCAGAGCTTCCTGGTTCTACGCAGTGTTCTGGTACTGAAACGGGTGCTGAAGCAAGGCCCCTAGGAGTGTTGAAAAGCTTACTACCTTGAAACTAAAGCAGAACAACGATGAAGGCCTCATGGAGCTGCTGCACGCCTCTCGTTTTGCAAGGATAATCAGGGCCTTACTTCGAAGCTTGGGCTCACGTTGACTTTCACTTTAGGTATAGCGCAGAGCAGGGTGAGCTTCCAACAAGGAACTGGAACCCCAAGGTTTCTTAGGAGAAAACTCATTTTCTTCTCAGAACCATGCCGGCAGTGAGGAAAACCCCGGCAACAACAATGCTTTTCAGGTAGCTTCGAGGCCGCATGAACGGAGCTTTCGTAATGGGAAAAGAAGCCTTATGCCATCAGTCTCCAATTTCTAGGTTGACACGCAGCATACACGCAGGACCAGAGCTTACTGTCTCTACGCAGTGTTCTGGTACCGAAACGGTTGCTTAAGCAAAGTCCCTAGGAATGTTGGAAAGCTTACTACCGTGAAACTAAAGCAGAACAGCGATGAAGGCCTCATGGAGCTGCTGCACGCCTCCCGTTTTGCCCGGATAATCAGGGCCTTACTTCGAGGCTAGTGCTCACATTGACTTTCACGTTTGGTATAGAGCGGAGCCGGGTGAGCTTCCAACTAGGAACTGGAAGCACAAGGTTTCTTTCGAGAAAACTCATTTGCTTCTATGAACCATGCCGGCTGTAAGTAAAAGCACGGTAACAACAGTGCTTTTCAGGTAGCTTCGGGGCCGCATCAACGGAGCTTTCATAATGGGAAAACTAGCCTTGTGCCGTCAGTCTCTAATTTCTAGGTTGACACGCAGCATACACGCAGGAGCAGAGCTTCCTGGTTCTACGCAGTGTTCTGGTACTGAAACGGGTGCTGAAGCAAGGCCCCTAGGAGTGTTGAAAAGCTTACTACCTTGAAACTAAAGCAGAACAACGATGAAGGCCTCATGGAGCTGCTGCACGCCTCTCGTTTTGCAAGGATAATCAGGGCCTTACTTCGAAGCTTGGGCTCACGTTGACTTTCACTTTAGGTATAGCGCAGAGCAGGGTGAGCTTCCAACAAGGAACTGGAACCCCAAGGTTTCTTAGGAGAAAACTCATTTTCTTCCCAGAACCATGCCGGCAGTGAGGAAAACCCCGGCAACAACAATGCTTTTCAGGTAGCTTCGAGGCCGCATGAACGGAGCTTTCATAATGGGAAAAGAAGCCTTATGCCATCAGTCTGCAATTTCTAGGTTGACACGCAGCATACACGCAGGACCAGAGCTTACTGTCTCTACGCAGTGTTCTGGTACCGAAACGGTTGCTTAAGCAAAGTCCCTAGGAATGTTGGAAAGCTTACTACCGTGAAACTAAAGCAGAACAGCGATGAAGGCCTCATGGAGCTGCTGCACGCCTCCCGTTTTGCCCGGATAATCAGGGCCTTACTTCGAGGCTAGTGCTCACATTGACTTTCACGTTTGGTATAGAGCGGAGCCGGGTGAGCTTCCAACTAGGAACTGGAAGCACAAGGTTTCTTTCGAGAAAACTCATTTGCTTCTATGAACCATGCCGGCTGTAAGTAAAAGCACGGTAACAACAGTGCTTTTCAGGTAGCTTCGGGGCCGCATCAACGGAGCTTTCATAATGGGAAAACTAGCCTTGTGCCGTCAGTCTCTAATTTCTAGGTTGACACGCAGCATACACGCAGGAGCAGAGCTTCCTGGTTCTACGCAGTGTTCTGGTACTGAAACGGGTGCTGAAGCAAGGCCCCTAGGAGTGTTGAAAAGCTTACTACCTTGAAACTAAAGCAGAACAACGATGAAGGCCTCATGGAGCTGCTGCACGCCTCTCGTTTTGCAAGGATAATCAGGGCCTTACTTCGAAGCTTGGGCTCACGTTGACTTTCACTTTAGGTATAGCGCAGAGCAGGGTGAGCTTCCAACAAGGAACTGGAACCCCAAGGTTTCTTAGGAGAAAACTCATTTTCTTCCCAGAACCATGCCGGCAGTGAGGAAAACCCCGGCAACAACAATGCTTTTCAGGTAGCTTCGAGGCCGCATGAACGGAGCTTTCATAATGGGAAAAGAAGCCTTATGCCATCAGTCTGCAATTTCTAGGTTGACACGCAGCATACACGCAGGACCAGAGCTTACTGTCTCTACGCAGTGTTCTGGTACCGAAACGGTTGCTTAAGCAAAGTCCCTAGGAATGTTGGAAAGCTTACTACCGTGAAACTAAAGCAGAACAGCGATGAAGGCCTCATGGAGCTGCTGCACGCCTCCCGTTTTGCCCGGATAATCAGGGCCTTACTTCGAGGCTAGTGCTCACATTGACTTTCACGTTTGGTATAGAGCGGAGCCGGGTGAGCTTCCAACTAGGAACTGGAAGCACAAGGTTTCTTTCGAGAAAACTCATTTGCTTCTATGAACCATGCCGGCTGTAAGTAAAAGCACGGTAACAACAGTGCTTTTCAGGTAGCTTCGGGGCCGCATCAACGGAGCTTTCATAATGGGAAAACTAGCCTTGTGCCGTCAGTCTCTAATTTCTAGGTTGACACGCAGCATACACGCAGGAGCAGAGCTTCCTGGTTCTACGCAGTGTTCTGGTACTGAAACGGGTGCTGAAGCAAGGCCCCTAGGAGTGTTGAAAAGCTTACTACCTTGAAACTAAAGCAGAACAACGATGAAGGCCTCATGGAGCTGCTGCACGCCTCTCGTTTTGCAAGGATAATCAGGGCCTTACTTCGAAGCTTGGGCTCACGTTGACTTTCACTTTAGGTATAGCGCAGAGCAGGGTGAGCTTCCAACAAGGAACTGGAACCCCAAGGTTTCTTAGGAGAAAACTCATTTTCTTCCCAGAACCATGCCGGCAGTGAGGAAAACCCCGGCAACAACAATGCTTTTCAGGTAGCTTCGAGGCCGCATGAACGGAGCTTTCATAATGGCAAAAGAAGCCTTATGCCATCAGTCTCCAATTTCTAGGTTGACACGCAGCATACACGCAGGACCAGAGCTTACTGTCTCTACGCAGTGTTCTGGTACCGAAACGGTTGCTTAAGCAAAGTCCCTAGGAATGTTGGAAAGCTTACTACCGTGAAACTAAAGCAGAACAGCGATGAAGGCCTCATGGAGCTGCTGCACGCCTCCCGTTTTGCCCGGATAATCAGGGCCTTACTTCGAGGCTAGTGCTCACATTGACTTTCACGTTTGGTATAGAGCGGAGCCGGGTGAGCTTCCAACTAGGAACTGGAAGCACAAGGTTTCTTTCGAGAAAACTCATTTGCTTCTATGAACCATGCCGGCTGTAAGTAAAAGCACGGTAACAACAGTGCTTTTCAGGTAGCTTCGGGGCCGCATCAACGGAGCTTTCATAATGGGAAAACTAGCCTTGTGCCGTCAGTCTCTAATTTCTAGGTTGACACGCAGCATACACGCAGGAGCAGAGCTTCCTGGTTCTACGCAGTGTTCTGGTACTGAAACGGGTGCTGAAGCAAGGCCCCTAGGAGTGTTGAAAAGCTTACTACCTTGAAACTAAAGCAGAACAACGATGAAGGCCTCATGGAGCTGCTGCACGCCTCTCGTTTTGCAAGGATAATCAGGGCCTTACTTCGAAGCTTGGGCTCACGTTGACTTTCTCTTTAGGTATAGCGCAGAGCAGGGTGAGCTTCCAACAAGGAACTGGAACCCCAAGGTTTCTTAGGAGAAAACTCATTTTCTTCCCAGAACCATGCCGGCAGTGAGGAAAACCCCGGCAACAACAATGCTTTTCAGGTAGCTTCGAGGCCGCATGAACGGAGCTTTCATAATGGGAAAAGAAGCCTTATGCCATCAGTCTGCAATTTCTAGGTTGACACGCAGCATACACGCAGGACCAGAGCTTACTGTCTCTACGCAGTGTTCTGGTACCGAAACGGTTGCTTAAGCAAAGTCCCTAGGAATGTTGGAAAGCTTACTACCGTGAAACTAAAGCAGAACAGCGATGAAGGCCTCATGGAGCTGCTGCACGCCTCCCGTTTTGCCAGGATAATCAGGGCCTTACTTCGAGGCTAGTGCTCACATTGACTTTCACGTTTGGTATAGAGCGGAGCCGGGTGAGCTTCCAACTAGGAACTGGAAGCACAAGGTTTCTTTCGAGAAAACTCATTTGCTTCTATGAACCATGCCGGCTGTAAGTAAAAGCACGGTAACAACAGTGCTTTTCAGGTAGCTTCGGGGCCGCATCAACGGAGCTTTCATAATGGGAAAACTAGCCTTGTGCCGTCAGTCTCTAATTTCTAGGTTGACACGCAGCATACACGCAGGAGCAGAGCTTCCTGGTTCTACGCAGTGTTCTGGTACTGAAACGGGTGCTGAAGCAAGGCCCCTAGGAGTGTTGAAAAGCTTACTACCTTGAAACTAAAGCAGAACAACGATGAAGGCCTCATGGAGCTGCTGCACGCCTCTCGTTTTGCAAGGATAATCAGGGCCTTACTTCGAAGCTTGGGCTCACGTTGACTTTCACTTTAGGTATAGCGCAGAGCAGGGTGAGCTTCCAACAAGGAACTGGAACCCCAAGGTTTCTTAGGAGAAAACTCATTTTCTTCCCAGAACCATGCCGGCAGTGAGGAAAACCCCGGCAACAACAATGCTTTTCAGGTAGCTTCGAGGCCGCATGAACGGAGCTTTCATAATGGGAAAAGAAGCCTTATGCCATCAGTCTCCAATTTCTAGGTTGACACGCAGCATACACGCAGGACCAGAGCTTACTGTCTCTACGCAGTGTTCTGGTACCGAAACGGTTGCTTAAGCAAAGTCCCTAGGAATGTTGGAAAGCTTACTACCGTGAAACTAAAGCAGAACAGCGATGAAGGCCTCATGGAGCTGCTGCACGCCTCCCGTTTTGCCCGGATAATCAGGGCCTTACTTCGAGGCTAGTGCTCACATTGACTTTCACGTTTGGTATAGAGCGGAGCCGGGTGAGCTTCCAACTAGGAACTGGAAGCACAAGGTTTCTTTCGAGAAAACTCATTTGCTTCTATGAACCATGCCGGCTGTAAGTAAAAGCACGGTAACAACAGTGCTTTTCAGGTAGCTTCGGGGCCGCATCAACGGAGCTTTCATAATGGGAAAACTAGCCTTGTGCCGTCAGTCTCTAATTTCTAGGTTGACACGCAGCATACACGCAGGAGCAGAGCTTCCTGGTTCTACGCAGTGTTCTGGTACTGAAACGGGTGCTGAAGCAAGGCCCCTAGGAGTGTTGAAAAGCTTACTACCTTGAAACTAAAGCAGAACAACGATGAAGGCCTCATGGAGCTGCTGCACGCCTCTCGTTTTGCAAGGATAATCAGGGCCTTACTTCGAAGCTTGGGCTCACGTTGACTTTCACTTTAGGTATAGCGCAGAGCAGGGTGAGCTTCCAACAAGGAACTGGAACCCCAAGGTTTCTTAGGAGAAAACTCATTTTCTTCCCAGAACCATGCCGGCAGTGAGGAAAACCCCGGCAACAACAATGCTTTTCAGGTAGCTTCGAGGCCGCATGAACGGAGCTTTCATAATGGCAAAAGAAGCCTTATGCCATCAGTCTCCAATTTCTAGGTTGACACGCAGCATACACGCAGGACCAGAGCTTACTGTCTCTACGCAGTGTTCTGGTACCGAAACGGTTGCTTAAGCAAAGTCCCTAGGAATGTTGGAAAGCTTACTACCGTGAAACTAAAGCAGAACAGCGATGAAGGCCTCATGGAGCTGCTGCACGCCTCCCGTTTTGCCCGGATAATCAGGGCCTTACTTCGAGGCTAGTGCTCACATTGACTTTCACGTTTGGTATAGAGCGGAGCCGGGTGAGCTTCCAACTAGGAACTGGAAGCACAAGGTTTCTTTCGAGAAAACTCATTTGCTTCTATGAACCATGCCGGCTGTAAGTAAAAGCACGGTAACAACAGTGCTTTTCAGGTAGCTTCGGGGCCGCATCAACGGAGCTTTCATAATGGGAAAACTAGCCTTGTGCCGTCAGTCTCTAATTTCTAGGTTGACACGCAGCATACACGCAGGAGCAGAGCTTCCTGGTTCTACGCAGTGTTCTGGTACTGAAACGGGTGCTGAAGCAAGGCCCCTAGGAGTGTTGAAAAGCTTACTACCTTGAAACTAAAGCAGAACAACGATGAAGGCCTCATGGAGCTGCTGCACGCCTCTCGTTTTACAAGGATAATCAGGGCCTTACTTCGAAGCTTGGGCTCACGTTGACTTTCACTTTAGGTATAGCGCAGAGCAGGGTGAGCTTCCAACAAGGAACTGGAACCCCAAGGTTTCTTAGGAGAAAACTCATTTTCTTCCCAGAACCATGCCGGCAGTGAGGAAAACCCCGGCAACAACAATGCTTTTCAGGTAGCTTCGAGGCCGCATGAACGGAGCTTTCATAATGGGAAAAGAAGCCTTATGCCATCAGTCTGCAATTTCTAGGTTGACACGCAGCATACACGCAGGACCAGAGCTTACTGTCTCTACGCAGTGTTCTGGTACCGAAACGGTTGCTTAAGCAAAGTCCCTAGGAATGTTGGAAAGCTTACTACCGTGAAACTAAAGCAGAACAGCGATGAAGGCCTCATGGAGCTGCTGCACGCCTCCCGTTTTGCCCGGATAATCAGGGCCTTACTTCGAGGCTAGTGCTCACATTGACTTTCACGTTTGGTATAGAGCGGAGCCGGGTGAGCTTCCAACTAGGAACTGGAAGCACAAGGTTTCTTTCGAGAAAACTCATTTGCTTCTATGAACCATGCCGGCTGTAAGTAAAAGCACGGTAACAACAGTGCTTTTCAGGTAGCTTCGGGGCCGCATCAACGGAGCTTTCATAATGGGAAAACTAGCCTTGTGCCGTCAGTCTCTAATTTCTAGGTTGACACGCAGCATACACGCAGGAGCAGAGCTTCCTGGTTCTACGCAGTGTTCTGGTACTGAAACGGGTGCTGAAGCAAGGCCCCTAGGAGTGTTGAAAAGCTTACTACCTTGAAACTAAAGCAGAACAACGATGAAGGCCTCATGGAGCTGCTGCACGCCTCTCGTTTTGCAAGGATAATCAGGGCCTTACTTCGAAGCTTGGGCTCACGTTGACTTTCACTTTAGGTATAGCGCAGAGCAGGGTGAGCTTCCAACAAGGAACTGGAAACCCAAGGTTTCTTAGGAGAAAACTCATTTTCTTCTCAGAACCATGCCGGCAGTGAGGAAAACCCCGGCAACAACAATGCTTTTCAGGTAGCTTCGAGGCCGCATGAACGGAGCTTTCATAATGGGAAAAGAAGCCTTATGCCATCAGTCTGCAATTTCTAGGTTGACACGCAGCATACACGCAGGCCCAGAGCTTACTGTCTCTACGCAGTGTTCTGGTACCGAAACGGTTGCTTAAGCAAAGTCCCTAGGAATGTTGGAAAGCTTACTACCGTGAAACTAAAGCAGAACAGCGATGAAGGCCTCATGGAGCTGCTGCACGCCTCCCGTTTTGCCAGGATAATCAGGGCCTTACTTCGAGGCTAGTGCTCACATTGACTTTCACGTTTGGTATAGAGCGGAGCCGGGTGAGCTTCCAACTAGGAACTGGAAGCACAAGGTTTCTTTCGAGAAAACTCATTTGCTTCTATGAACCATGCCGGCTGTAAGTAAAAGCACGGTAACAACAGTGCTTTTCAGGTAGCTTCGGGGCCGCATCAACGGAGCTTTCATAATGGGAAAACTAGCCTTGTGCCGTCAGTCTCTAATTTCTAGGTTGACACGCAGCATACACGCAGGAGCAGAGCTTCCTGGTTCTACGCAGTGTTCTGGTACTGAAACGGGTGCTGAAGCAAGGCCCCTAGGAGTGTTGAAAAGCTTACTACCTTGAAACTAAAGCAGAACAACGATGAAGGCCTCATGGAGCTGCTGCACGCCTCTCGTTTTGCAAGGATAATCAGGGCCTTACTTCGAAGCTTGGGCTCACGTTGACTTTCACTTTAGGTATAGCGCAGAGCAGGGTGAGCTTCCAACAAGGAACTGGAACCCCAAGGTTTCTTAGGAGAAAACTCATTTTCTTCTCAGAACCATGCCGGCAGTGAGGAAAACCCCGGCAACAACAATGCTTTTCAGGTAGCTTCGAGGCCGCATGAACGGAGCTTTCATAATGGCAAAAGAAGCCTTATGCCATCAGTCTCCAATTTCTAGGTTGACACGCAGCATACACGCAGACCCAGAGCTTACTGTCTCTACGCAGTGTTCTGGTACCGAAACGGTTGCTTAAACAAAGTCCCTAGGAATGTTGGAAAGCTTACTACCGTGAAACTAAAGCAGAACAGCGATGAAGGCCTCATGGAGCTGCTGCACGCCTCCCGTTTTGCCCGGATAATCAGGGCCTTACTTCGAGGCTAGTGCTCACATTGACTTTCACGTTTGGTATAGAGCGGAGCCGGGTGAGCTTCCAACTAGGAACTGGAAGCACAAGGTTTCTTTCGAGAAAACTCATTTGCTTCTATGAACCATGCCGGCTGTAAGTAAAAGCACGGTAACAACAGTGCTTTTCAGGTAGCTTCGGGGCCGCATCAACGGAGCTTTCATAATGGGAAAACTAGCCTTGTGCCGTCAGTCTCTAATTTCTAGGTTGACACGCAGCATACACGCAGGAGCAGAGCTTCCTGGTTCTACGCAGTGTTCTGGTACTGAAACGGGTGCTGAAGCAAGGCCCCTAGGAGTGTTGAAAAGCTTACTACCTTGAAACTAAAGCAGAACAACGATGAAGGCCTCATGGAGCTGCTGCACGCCTCTCGTTTTGCAAGGATAATCAGGGCCTTACTTCGAAGCTTGGGCTCACGTTGACTTTCACTTTAGGTATAGCGCAGAGCAGGGTGAGCTTCCAACAAGGAACTGGAACCCCAAGGTTTCTTAGGAGAAAACTCATTTTCTTCTCAGAACCATGCCGGCAGTGAGGAAAACCCCGGCAACAACAATGCTTTTCAGGTAGCTTCGAGGCCGCATGAACGGAGCTTTCATAATGGGAAAAGAAGCCTTATGCCATCAGTCTCCAATTTCTAGGTTGACACGCAGCATACACGCAGGACCAGAGCTTACTGTCTCTACGCAGTGTTCTGGTACCGAAACGGTTGCTTAAGCAAAGTCCCTAGGAATGTTGGAATGCTTACTACCGTGAAACTAAAGCAGAACAGCGATGAAGGCCTCATGGAGCTGCTGCACGCCTCCCGTTTTGCCCGGATAATCAGGGCCTTACTTCGAGGCTAGTGCTCACATTGACTTTCACGTTTGGTATAGAGCGGAGCCGGGTGAGCTTCCAACTAGGAACTGGAAGCACAAGGTTTCTTTCGAGAAAACTCATTTGCTTCTATGAACCATGCCGGCTGTAAGTAAAAGCACGGTAACAACAGTGCTTTTCAGGTAGCTTCGGGGCCGCATCAACGGAGCTTTCATAATGGGAAAACTAGCCTTGTGCCGTCAGTCTCTAATTTCTAGGTTGACACGCAGCATACACGCAGGAGCAGAGCTTCCTGGTTCTACGCAGTGTTCTGGTACTGAAACGGGTGCTGAAGCAAGGCCCCTAGCAGTGTTGAAAAGCTTACTACCTTGAAACTAAAGCAGAACAACGATGAAGGCCTCATGGAGCTGCTGCACGCCTCTCGTTTTGCAAGGATAATCAGGGCCTTACTTCGAAGCTTGGGCTCACGTTGACTTTCACTTTAGGTATAGCGCAGAGCAGGGTGAGCTTCCAACAAGGAACTGGAACCCCAAGGTTTCTTAGGAGAAAACTCATTTTCTTCTCAGAACCATGCCGGCAGTGAGGAAAACCCCGGCAACAACAATGCTTTTCAGGTAGCTTCGAGGCCGCATGAACGGAGCTTTCATAATGGCAAAAGAAGCCTTATGCCATCAGTCTCCAATTTCTAGGTTGACACGCAGCATACACGCAGGCCCAGAGCTTACTGTCTCTACGCAGTGTTCTGGTACCGAAACGGTTGCTTAAACAAAGTCCCTAGGAATGTTGGAAAGCTTACTACCGTGAAACTAAAGCAGAACAGCGATGAAGGCCTCATGGAGCTGCTGCACGCCTCCCGTTTTGCCCGGATAATCAGGGCCTTACTTCGAGGCTAGTGCTCACATTGACTTTCACGTTTGGTATAGAGCGGAGCCGGGTGAGCTTCCAACTAGGAACTGGAAGCACAAGGTTTCTTTCGAGAAAACTCATTTGCTTCTATGAACCATGCCGGCTGTAAGTAAAAGCACGGTAACAACAGTGCTTTTCAGGTAGCTTCGGGGCCGCATCAACGGAGCTTTCATAATGGGAAAACTAGCCTTGTGCCGTCAGTCTCTAATTTCTAGGTTGACACGCAGCATACACGCAGGAGCAGAGCTTCCTGGTTCTACGCAGTGTTCTGGTACTGAAACGGGTGCTGAAGCAAGGCCCCTAGGAGTGTTGAAAAGCTTACTACCTTGAAACTAAAGCAGAACAACGATGAAGGCCTCATGGAGCTGCTGCACGCCTCTCGTTTTGCAAGGATAATCAGGGCCTTACTTCGAAGCTTGGGCTCACGTTGACTTTCACTTTAGGTATAGCGCAGAGCAGGGTGAGCTTCCAACAAGGAACTGGAACCCCAAGGTTTCTTAGGAGAAAACTCATTTTCTTCTCAGAACCATGCCGGCAGTGAGGAAAACCCCGGCAACAACAATGCTTTTCAGGTAGCTTCGAGGCCGCATGAACGGAGCTTTCATAATGGGAAAAGAAGCCTTATGCCATCAGTCTCCAATTTCTAGGTTGACACGCAGCATACACGCAGGACCAGAGCTTACTGTCTCTACGCAGTGTTCTGGTACCGAAACGGTTGCTTAAGCAAAGTCCCTAGGAATGTTGGAAAGCTTACTACCGTGAAACTAAAGCAGAACAGCGATGAAGGCCTCATGGAGCTGCTGCACGCCTCCCGTTTTGCCCGGATAATCAGGGCCTTACTTCGAGGCTAGTGCTCACATTGACTTTCACGTTTGGTATAGAGCGGAGCCGGGTGAGCTTCCAACTAGGAACTGGAAGCACAAGGTTTCTTTCGAGAAAACTCATTTGCTTCTATGAACCATGCCGGCTGTAAGTAAAAGCACGGTAACAACAGTGCTTTTCAGGTAGCTTCGGGGCCGCATCAACGGAGCTTTCATAATGGGAAAACTAGCCTTGTGCCGTCAGTCTCTAATTTCTAGGTTGACACGCAGCATACACGCAGGAGCAGAGCTTCCTGGTTCTACGCAGTGTTCTGGTACTGAAACGGGTGCTGAAGCAAGGCCCCTAGGAGTGTTGAAAAGCTTACTACCTTGAAACTAAAGCAGAACAACGATGAAGGCCTCATGGAGCTGCTGCACGCCTCTCGTTTTGCAAGGATAATCAGGGCCTTACTTCGAAGCTTGGGCTCACGTTGACTTTCACTTTAGGTATAGCGCAGAGCAGGGTGAGCTTCCAACAAGGAACTGGAACCCCAAGGCTTCTTAGGAGAAAACTCATTTTCTTCTCAGAACCATGCCGGCAGTGAGGAAAACCCCGGCAACAACAATGCTTTTCAGGTAGCTTCGAGGCCGCATGAACGGAGCTTTCATAATGGCAAAAGAAGCCTTATGCCATCAGTCTCCAATTTCTAGGTTGACACGCAGCATACACGCAGGACCAGAGCTTACTGTCTCTACGCAGTGTTCTGGTACCGAAACGGTTGCTTAAGCAAAGTCCCTAGGAATGTTGGAAAGCTTACTACCGTGAAACTAAAGCAGAACAGCGATGAAGGCCTCATGGAGCTGCTGCACGCCTCCCGTTTTGCCAGGATAATCAGGGCCTTACTTCGAGGCTAGTGCTCACATTGACTTTCACGTTTGGTATAGAGCGGAGCCGGGTGAGCTTCCAACTAGGAACTGGAAGCACAAGGTTTCTTTCGAGAAAACTCATTTGCTTCTATGAACCATGCCGGCTGTAAGTAAAAGCACGGTAACAACAGTGCTTTTCAGGTAGCTTCGGGGCCGCATCAACGGAGCTTTCATAATGGGAAAACTAGCCTTGTGCCGTCAGTCTCTAATTTCTAGGTTGACACGCAGCATACACGCAGGAGCAGAGCTTCCTGGTTCTACGCAGTGTTCTGGTACTGAAACGGGTGCTGAAGCAAGGCCCCTAGGAGTGTTGAAAAGCTTACTACCTTGAAACTAAAGCAGAACAACGATGAAGGCCTCATGGAGCTGCTGCACGCCTCTCGTTTTGCAAGGATAATCAGGGCCTTACTTCGAAGCTTGGGCTCACGTTGACTTTCACTTTAGGTATAGCGCAGAGCAGGGTGAGCTTCCAACAAGGAACTGGAACCCCAAGGTTTCTTAGGAGAAAACTCATTTTCTTCTCAGAACCATGCCGGCAGTGAGGAAAACCCCGGCAACAACAATGCTTTTCAGGTAGCTTCGAGGCCGCATGAACGGAGCTTTCATAATGGGAAAAGAAGCCTTATGCCATCAGTCTCCAATTTCTAGGTTGACACGCAGCATACACGCAGGACCAGAGCTTACTGTCTCTACGCAGTGTTCTGGTACCGAAACGGTTGCTTAAGCAAAGTCCCTAGGAATGTTGGAATGCTTACTACCGTGAAACTAAAGCAGAACAGCGATGAAGGCCTCATGGAGCTGCTGCACGCCTCCCGTTTTGCCCGGATAATCAGGGCCTTACTTCGAGGCTAGTGCTCACATTGACTTTCACGTTTGGTATAGAGCGGAGCCGGGTGAGCTTCCAACTAGGAACTGGAAGCACAAGGTTTCTTTCGAGAAAACTCATTTGCTTCTATGAACCATGCCGGCTGTAAGTAAAAGCACGGTAACAACAGTGCTTTTCAGGTAGCTTCGGGGCCGCATCAACGGAGCTTTCATAATGGGAAAACTAGCCTTGTGCCGTCAGTCTCTAATTTCTAGGTTGACACGCAGCATACACGCAGGAGCAGAGCTTCCTGGTTCTACGCAGTGTTCTGGTACTGAAACGGGTGCTGAAGCAAGGCCCCTAGCAGTGTTGAAAAGCTTACTACCTTGAAACTAAAGCAGAACAACGATGAAGGCCTCATGGAGCTGCTGCACGCCTCTCGTTTTGCAAGGATAATCAGGGCCTTACTTCGAAGCTTGGGCTCACGTTGACTTTCACTTTAGGTATAGCGCAGAGCAGGGTGAGCTTCCAACAAGGAACTGGAACCCCAAGGTTTCTTAGGAGAAAACTCATTTTCTTCTCAGAACCATGCCGGCAGTGAGGAAAACCCCGGCAACAACAATGCTTTTCAGGTAGCTTCGAGGCCGCATGAACGGAGCTTTCGTAATGGCAAAAGAAGCCTTATGCCATCAGTCTCCAATTTCTAGGTTGACACGCAGCATACACGCAGGCCCAGAGCTTACTGTCTCTACGCAGTGTTCTGGTACCGAAACGGTTGCTTAAGCAAAGTCCCTAGGAATGTTGGAAAGCTTACTACCGTGAAACTAAAGCAGAACAGCGATGAAGGCCTCATGGAGCTGCTGCACGCCTCCCGTTTTGCCCGGATAATCAGGGCCTTACTTCGAGGCTAGTGCTCACATTGACTTTCACGTTTGGTATAGAGCGGAGCCGGGTGAGCTTCCAACTAGGAACTGGAAGCACAAGGTTTCTTTCGAGAAAACTCATTTGCTTCTATGAACCATGCCGGCTGTAAGTAAAAGCACGGTAACAACAGTGCTTTTCAGGTAGCTTCGGGGCCGCATCAACGGAGCTTTCATAATGGGAAAACTAGCCTTGTGCCGTCAGTCTCTAATTTCTAGGTTGACACGCAGCATACACGCAGGAGCAGAGCTTCCTGGTTCTACGCAGTGTTCTGGTACTGAAACGGGTGCTGAAGCAAGGCCCCTAGGAGTGTTGAAAAGCTTACTACCTTGAAACTAAAGCAGAACAACGATGAAGGCCTCATGGAGCTGCTGCACGCCTCTCGTTTTGCAAGGATAATCAGGGCCTTACTTCGAAGCTTGGGCTCACGTTGACTTTCACTTTAGGTATAGCGCAGAGCAGGGTGAGCTTCCAACAAGGAACTGGAACCCCAAGGTTTCTTAGGAGAAAACTCATTTTCTTCCCAGAACCATGCCGGCAGTGAGGAAAACCCCGGCAACAACAATGCTTTTCAGGTAGCTTCGAGGCCGCATGAACGGAGCTTTCATAATGGGAAAAGAAGCCTTATGCCATCAGTCTCCAATTTCTAGGTTGACACGCAGCATACACGCAGGACCAGAGCTTACTGTCTCTACGCAGTGTTCTGGTACCGAAACGGTTGCTTAAGCAAAGTCCCTAGGAATGTTGGAAAGCTTACTACCGTGAAACTAAAGCAGAACAGCGATGAAGGCCTCATGGAGCTGCTGCACGCCTCCCGTTTTGCCCGGATAATCAGGGCCTTACTTCGAGGCTAGTGCTCACATTGACTTTCACGTTTGGTATAGAGCGGAGCCGGGTGAGCTTCCAACTAGGAACTGGAAGCACAAGGTTTCTTTCGAGAAAACTCATTTGCTTCTATGAACCATGCCGGCTGTAAGTAAAAGCACGGTAACAACAGTGCTTTTCAGGTAGCTTCGGGGCCGCATCAACGGAGCTTTCATAATGGGAAAACTAGCCTTGTGCCGTCAGTCTCTAATTTCTAGGTTGACACGCAGCATACACGCAGGAGCAGAGCTTCCTGGTTCTACGCAGTGTTCTGGTACTGAAACGGGTGCTGAAGCAAGGCCCCTAGGAGTGTTGAAAAGCTTACTACCTTGAAACTAAAGCAGAACAACGATGAAGGCCTCATGGAGCTGCTGCACGCCTCTCGTTTTGCAAGGATAATCAGGGCCTTACTTCGAAGCTTGGGCTCACGTTGACTTTCTCTTTAGGTATAGCGCAGAGCAGGGTGAGCTTCCAACAAGGAACTGGAACCCCAAGGTTTCTTAGGAGAAAACTCATTTTCTTCCCAGAACCATGCCGGCAGTGAGGAAAACCCCGGCAACAACAATGCTTTTCAGGTAGCTTCGAGGCCGCATGAACGGAGCTTTCATAATGGGAAAAGAAGCCTTATGCCATCAGTCTGCAATTTCTAGGTTGACACGCAGCATACACGCAGGACCAGAGCTTACTGTCTCTACGCAGTGTTCTGGTACCGAAACGGTTGCTTAAGCAAAGTCCCTAGGAATGTTGGAAAGCTTACTACCGTGAAACTAAAGCAGAACAGCGATGAAGGCCTCATGGAGCTGCTGCACGCCTCCCGTTTTGCCAGGATAATCAGGGCCTTACTTCGAGGCTAGTGCTCACATTGACTTTCACGTTTGGTATAGAGCGGAGCCGGGTGAGCTTCCAACTAGGAACTGGAAGCACAAGGTTTCTTTCGAGAAAACTCATTTGCTTCTATGAACCATGCCGGCTGTAAGTAAAAGCACGGTAACAACAGTGCTTTTCAGGTAGCTTCGGGGCCGCATCAACGGAGCTTTCATAATGGGAAAACTAGCCTTGTGCCGTCAGTCTCTAATTTCTAGGTTGACACGCAGCATACACGCAGGAGCAGAGCTTCCTGGTTCTACGCAGTGTTCTGGTACTGAAACGGGTGCTGAAGCAAGGCCCCTAGGAGTGTTGAAAAGCTTACTACCTTGAAACTAAAGCAGAACAACGATGAAGGCCTCATGGAGCTGCTGCACGCCTCTCGTTTTGCAAGGATAATCAGGGCCTTACTTCGAAGCTTGGGCTCACGTTGACTTTCACTTTAGGTATAGCGCAGAGCAGGGTGAGCTTCCAACAAGGAACTGGAACCCCAAGGTTTCTTAGGAGAAAACTCATTTTCTTCTCAGAACCATGCCGGCAGTGAGGAAAACCCCGGCAACAACAATGCTTTTCAGGTAGCTTCGAGGCCGCATGAACGGAGCTTTCATAATGGGAAAAGAAGCCTTATGCCATCAGTCTCCAATTTCTAGGTTGACACGCAGCATACACGCAGGACCAGAGCTTACTGTCTCTACGCAGTGTTCTGGTACCGAAACGGTTGCTTAAGCAAAGTCCCTAGGAATGTTGGAAAGCTTACTACCGTGAAACTAAAGCAGAACAGCGATGAAGGCCTCATGGAGCTGCTGCACGCCTCCCGTTTTGCCCGGATAATCAGGGCCTTACTTCGAGGCTAGTGCTCACATTGACTTTCACGTTTGGTATAGAGCGGAGCCGGGTGAGCTTCCAACTAGGAACTGGAAGCACAAGGTTTCTTTCGAGAAAACTCATTTGCTTCTATGAACCATGCCGGCTGTAAGTAAAAGCACGGTAACAACAGTGCTTTTCAGGTAGCTTCGGGGCCGCATCAACGGAGCTTTCATAATGGGAAAACTAGCCTTGTGCCGTCAGTCTCTAATTTCTAGGTTGACACGCCGCATACACGCAGGAGCAGAGCTTCCTGGTTCTACGCAGTGTTCTGGTACTGAAACGGGTGCTGAAGCAAGGCCCCTAGGAGTGTTGAAAAGCTTACTACCTTGAAACTAAAGCAGAACAACGATGAAGGCCTCATGGAGCTGCTGCACGCCTCTCGTTTTGCAAGGATAATCAGGGCCTTACTTCGAAGCTTGGGCTCACGTTGACTTTCACTTTAGGTATAGCGCAGAGCAGGGTGAGCTTCCAACAAGGAACTGGAACCCCAAGGTTTCTTAGGAGAAAACTCATTTTCTTCCCAGAACCATGCCGGCAGTGAGGAAAACCCCGGCAACAACAATGCTTTTCAGGTAGCTTCGAGGCCGCATGAACGGAGCTTTCATAATGGGAAAAGAAGCCTTATGCCATCAGTCTGCAATTTCTAGGTTGACACGCAGCATACACGCAGGACCAGAGCTTACTGTCTCTACGCAGTGTTCTGGTACCGAAACGGTTGCTTAAGCAAAGTCCCTAGGAATGTTGGAAAGCTTACTACCGTGAAACTAAAGCAGAACAGCGATGAAGGCCTCATGGAGCTGCTGCACGCCTCCCGTTTTGCCCGGATAATCAGGGCCTTACTTCGAGGCTAGTGCTCACATTGACTTTCACGTTTGGTATAGAGCGGAGCCGGGTGAGCTTCCAACTAGGAACTGGAAGCACAAGGTTTCTTTCGAGAAAACTCATTTGCTTCTATGAACCATGCCGGCTGTAAGTAAAAGCACGGTAACAACAGTGCTTTTCAGGTAGCTTCGGGGCCGCATCAACGGAGCTTTCATAATGGGAAAACTAGCCTTGTGCCGTCAGTCTCTAATTTCTAGGTTGACACGCAGCATACACGCAGGAGCAGAGCTTCCTGGTTCTACGCAGTGTTCTGGTACTGAAACGGGTGCTGAAGCAAGGCCCCTAGGAGTGTTGAAAAGCTTACTACCTTGAAACTAAAGCAGAACAACGATGAAGGCCTCATGGAGCTGCTGCACGCCTCTCGTTTTGCAAGGATAATCAGGGCCTTACTTCGAAGCTTGGGCTCACGTTGACTTTCACTTTAGGTATAGCGCAGAGCAGGGTGAGCTTCCAACAAGGAACTGGAACCCCAAGGTTTCTTAGGAGAAAACTCATTTTCTTCCCAGAACCATGCCGGCAGTGAGGAAAACCCCGGCAACAACAATGCTTTTCAGGTAGCTTCGAGGCCGCATGAACGGAGCTTTCATAATGGGAAAAGAAGCCTTATGCCATCAGTCTCCAATTTCTAGGTTGACACGCAGCATACACGCAGGACCAGAGCTTACTGTCTCTACGCAGTGTTCTGGTACCGAAACGGTTGCTTAAGCAAAGTCCCTAGGAATGTTGGAAAGCTTACTACCGTGAAACTAAAGCAGAACAGCGATGAAGGCCTCATGGAGCTGCTGCACGCCTCCCGTTTTGCCCGGATAATCAGGGCCTTACTTCGAGGCTAGTGCTCACATTGACTTTCACGTTTGGTATAGAGCGGAGCCGGGTGAGCTTCCAACTAGGAACTGGAAGCACAAGGTTTCTTTCGAGAAAACTCATTTGCTTCTATGAACCATGCCGGCTGTAAGTAAAAGCACGGTAACAACAGTGCTTTTCAGGTAGCTTCGGGGCCGCATCAACGGAGCTTTCATAATGGGAAAACTAGCCTTGTGCCGTCAGTCTCTAATTTCTAGGTTGACACGCAGCATACACGCAGGAGCAGAGCTTCCTGGTTCTACGCAGTGTTCTGGTACTGAAACGGGTGCTGAAGCAAGGCCCCTAGGAGTGTTGAAAAGCTTACTACCTTGAAACTAAAGCAGAACAACGATGAAGGCCTCATGGAGCTGCTGCACGCCTCTCGTTTTGCAAGGATAATCAGGGCCTTACTTCGAAGCTTGGGCTCACGTTGACTTTCTCTTTAGGTATAGCGCAGAGCAGGGTGAGCTTCCAACAAGGAACTGGAACCCCAAGGTTTCTTAGGAGAAAACTCATTTTCTTCCCAGAACCATGCCGGCAGTGAGGAAAACCCCGGCAACAACAATGCTTTTCAGGTAGCTTCGAGGCCGCATGAACGGAGCTTTCATAATGGGAAAAGAAGCCTTATGCCATCAGTCTGCAATTTCTAGGTTGACACGCAGCATACACGCAGGACCAGAGCTTACTGTCTCTACGCAGTGTTCTGGTACCGAAACGGTTGCTTAAGCAAAGTCCCTAGGAATGTTGGAAAGCTTACTACCGTGAAACTAAAGCAGAACAGCGATGAAGGCCTCATGGAGCTGCTGCACGCCTCCCGTTTTGCCAGGATAATCAGGGCCTTACTTCGAGGCTAGTGCTCACATTGACTTTCACGTTTGGTATAGAGCGGAGCCGGGTGAGCTTCCAACTAGGAACTGGAAGCACAAGGTTTCTTTCGAGAAAACTCATTTGCTTCTATGAACCATGCCGGCTGTAAGTAAAAGCACGGTAACAACAGTGCTTTTCAGGTAGCTTCGGGGCCGCATCAACGGAGCTTTCATAATGGGAAAACTAGCCTTGTGCCGTCAGTCTCTAATTTCTAGGTTGACACGCAGCATACACGCAGGAGCAGAGCTTCCTGGTTCTACGCAGTGTTCTGGTACTGAAACGGGTGCTGAAGCAAGGCCCCTAGGAGTGTTGAAAAGCTTACTACCTTGAAACTAAAGCAGAACAACGATGAAGGCCTCATGGAGCTGCTGCACGCCTCTCGTTTTGCAAGGATAATCAGGGCCTTACTTCGAAGCTTGGGCTCACGTTGACTTTCACTTTAGGTATAGCGCAGAGCAGGGTGAGCTTCCAACAAGGAACTGGAACCCCAAGGTTTCTTAGGAGAAAACTCATTTTCTTCCCAGAACCATGCCGGCAGTGAGGAAAACCCCGGCAACAACAATGCTTTTCAGGTAGCTTCGAGGCCGCATGAACGGAGCTTTCATAATGGGAAAAGAAGCCTTATGCCATCAGTCTCCAATTTCTAGGTTGACACGCAGCATACACGCAGGACCAGAGCTTACTGTCTCTACGCAGTGTTCTGGTACCGAAACGGTTGCTTAAGCAAAGTCCCTAGGAATGTTGGAAAGCTTACTACCGTGAAACTAAAGCAGAACAGCGATGAAGGCCTCATGGAGCTGCTGCACGCCTCCCGTTTTGCCCGGATAATCAGGGCCTTACTTCGAGGCTAGTGCTCACATTGACTTTCACGTTTGGTATAGAGCGGAGCCGGGTGAGCTTCCAACTAGGAACTGGAAGCACAAGGTTTCTTTCGAGAAAACTCATTTGCTTCTATGAACCATGCCGGCTGTAAGTAAAAGCACGGTAACAACAGTGCTTTTCAGGTAGCTTCGGGGCCGCATCAACGGAGCTTTCATAATGGGAAAACTAGCCTTGTGCCGTCAGTCTCTAATTTCTAGGTTGACACGCCGCATACACGCAGGAGCAGAGCTTCCTGGTTCTACGCAGTGTTCTGGTACTGAAACGGGTGCTGAAGCAAGGCCCCTAGGAGTGTTGAAAAGCTTACTACCTTGAAACTAAAGCAGAACAACGATGAAGGCCTCATGGAGCTGCTGCACGCCTCTCGTTTTGCAAGGATAATCAGGGCCTTACTTCGAAGCTTGGGCTCACGTTGACTTTCACTTTAGGTATAGCGCAGAGCAGGGTGAGCTTCCAACAAGGAACTGGAACCCCAAGGTTTCTTAGGAGAAAACTCATTTTCTTCCCAGAACCATGCCGGCAGTGAGGAAAACCCCGGCAACAACAATGCTTTTCAGGTAGCTTCGAGGCCGCATGAACGGAGCTTTCATAATGGGAAAAGAAGCCTTATGCCATCAGTCTGCAATTTCTAGGTTGACACGCAGCATACACGCAGGACCAGAGCTTACTGTCTCTACGCAGTGTTCTGGTACCGAAACGGTTGCTTAAGCAAAGTCCCTAGGAATGTTGGAAAGCTTACTACCGTGAAACTAAAGCAGAACAGCGATGAAGGCCTCATGGAGCTGCTGCACGCCTCCCGTTTTGCCCGGATAATCAGGGCCTTACTTCGAGGCTAGTGCTCACATTGACTTTCACGTTTGGTATAGAGCGGAGCCGGGTGAGCTTCCAACTAGGAACTGGAAGCACAAGGTTTCTTTCGAGAAAACTCATTTGCTTCTATGAACCATGCCGGCTGTAAGTAAAAGCACGGTAACAACAGTGCTTTTCAGGTAGCTTCGGGGCCGCATCAACGGAGCTTTCATAATGGGAAAACTAGCCTTGTGCCGTCAGTCTCTAATTTCTAGGTTGACACGCCGCATACACGCAGGAGCAGAGCTTCCTGGTTCTACGCAGTGTTCTGGTACTGAAACGGGTGCTGAAGCAAGGCCCCTAGGAGTGTTGAAAAGCTTACTACCTTGAAACTAAAGCAGAACAACGATGAAGGCCTCATGGAGCTGCTGCACGCCTCTCGTTTTGCAAGGATAATCAGGGCCTTACTTCGAAGCTTGGGCTCACGTTGACTTTCACTTTTGGTATAGCGCAGAGCAGGGTGAGCTTCCAACAAGGAACTGGAACCCCAAGGTTTCTTAGGAGAAAACTCATTTTCTTCCCAGAACCATGCCGGCAGTGAGGAAAACCCCGGCAACAACAATGCTTTTCAGGTAGCTTCGAGGCCGCATGAACGGAGCTTTCATAATGGGAAAAGAAGCCTTATGCCATCAGTCTCCAATTTCTAGGTTGACACGCAGCATACACGCAGGACCAGAGCTTACTGTCTCTACGCAGTGTTCTGGTACCGAAACGGTTGCTTAAGCAAAGTCCCTAGGAATGTTGGAAAGCTTACTACCGTGAAACTAAAGCAGAATAGCGATGAAGGCCTCATGGAGCTGCTGCACGCCTCCCGTTTTGCCCGGATAATCAGGGCCTTACTTCGAGGCTAGTGCTCACATTGACTTTCACGTTTGGTATAGAGCGGAGCCGGGTGAGCTTCCAACTAGGAACTGGAAGCACAAGGTTTCTTTCGAGAAAACTCATTTGCTTCTATGAACCATGCCGGCTGTAAGTAAAAGCACGGTAACAACAGTGCTTTTCAGGTAGCTTCGGGGCCGCATCAACGGAGCTTTCATAATGGGAAAACTAGCCTTGTGCCGTCAGTCTCTAATTTCTAGGTTGACACGCAGCATACACGCAGGAGCAGAGCTTCCTGGTTCTACGCAGTGTTCTGGTACTGAAACGGGTGCTGAAGCAAGGCCCCTAGGAGTGTTGAAAAGCTTACTACCTTGAAACTAAAGCAGAACAACGATGAAGGCCTCATGGAGCTGCTGCACGCCTCTCGTTTTGCAAGGATAATCAGGGCCTTACTTCGAAGCTTGGGCTCACGTTGACTTTCACTTTTGGTATAGCGCAGAGCAGGGTGAGCTTCCAACAAGGAACTGGAACCCCAAGGTTTCTTAGGAGAAAACTCATTTTCTTCCCAGAACCATGCCGGCAGTGAGGAAAACCCCGGCAACAACAATGCTTTTCAGGTAGCTTCGAGGCCGCATGAACGGAGCTTTCATAATGGCAAAAGAAGCCTTATGCCATCAGTCTCCAATTTCTAGGTTGACACGCAGCATACACGCAGGACCAGAGCTTACTGTCTCTACGCAGTGTTCTGGTACCGAAACGGTTGCTTAAGCAAAGTCCCTAGGAATGTTGGAAAGCTTACTACCGTGAAACTAAAGCAGAATAGCGATGAAGGCCTCATGGAGCTGCTGCACGCCTCCCGTTTTGCCCGGATAATCAGGGCCTTACTTCGAGGCTAGTGCTCACATTGACTTTCACGTTTGGTATAGAGCGGAGCCGGGTGAGCTTCCAACTAGGAACTGGAAGCACAAGGTTTCTTTCGAGAAAACTCATTTGCTTCTATGAACCATGCCGGCTGTAAGTAAAAGCACGGTAACAACAGTGCTTTTCAGGTAGCTTCGGGGCCGCATCAACGGAGCTTTCATAATGGGAAAACTAGCCTTGTGCCGTCAGTCTCTAATTTCTAGGTTGACACGCAGCATACACGCAGGAGCAGAGCTTCCTGGTTCTACGCAGTGTTCTGGTACTGAAACGGGTGCTGAAGCAAGGCCCCTAGGAGTGTTGAAAAGCTTACTACCTTGAAACTAAAGCAGAACAACGATGAAGGCCTCATGGAGCTGCTGCACGCCTCCCGTTTTGCAAGGATAATCAGGGCCTTACTTCGAAGCTTGGGCTCACGTTGACTTTCACTTTAGGTATAGCGCAGAGCAGGGTGAGCTTCCAACAAGGAACTGGAACCCCAAGGTTTCTTAGGAGAAAACTCATTTTCTTCCCAGAACCATGCCGGCAGTGAGGAAAACCCCGGCAACAACAATGCTTTTCAGGTAGCTTCGAGGCCGCATGAACGGAGCTTTCATAATGGGAAAAGAAGCCTTATGCCATCAGTCTCCAATTTCTAGGTTGACACGCAGCATACACGCAGGACCAGAGCTTACTGTCTCTACGCAGTGTTCTGGTACCGAAACGGTTGCTTAAGCAAAGTCCCTAGGAATGTTGGAAAGCTTACTACCGTGAAACTAAAGCAGAACAGCGATGAAGGCCTCATGGAGCTGCTGCACGCCTCCCGTTTTGCCCGGATAATCAGGGCCTTACTTCGAGGCTAGTGCTCACATTGACTTTCACGTTTGGTATAGAGCGGAGCCGGGTGAGCTTCCAACTAGGAACTGGAAGCACAAGGTTTCTTTCGAGAAAACTCATTTGCTTCTATGAACCATGCCGGCTGTAAGTAAAAGCACGGTAACAACAGTGCTTTTCAGGTAGCTTCGGGGCCGCATCAACGGAGCTTTCATAATGGGAAAACTAGCCTTGTGCCGTCAGTCTCTAATTTCTAGGTTGACACGCAGCATACACGCAGGAGCAGAGCTTCCTGGTTCTACGCAGTGTTCTGGTACTGAAACGGGTGCTGAAGCAAGGCCCCTAGGAGTGTTGAAAAGCTTACTACCTTGAAACTAAAGCAGAACAACGATGAAGGCCTCATGGAGCTGCTGCACGCCTCTCGTTTTGCAAGGATAATCAGGGCCTTACTTCGAAGCTTGGGCTCACGTTGACTTTCACTTTAGGTATAGCGCAGAGCAGGGTGAGCTTCCAACAAGGAACTGGAACCCCAAGGTTTCTTAGGAGAAAACTCATTTTCTTCCCAGAACCATGCCGGCAGTGAGGAAAACCCCGGCAACAACAATGCTTTTCAGGTAGCTTCGAGGCCGCATGAACGGAGCTTTCATAATGGCAAAAGAAGCCTTATGCCATCAGTCTCCAATTTCTAGGTTGACACGCAGCATACACGCAGGACCAGAGCTTACTGTCTCTACGCAGTGTTCTGGTACCGAAACGGTTGCTTAAGCAAAGTCCCTAGGAATGTTGGAAAGCTTACTACCGTGAAACTAAAGCAGAACAGCGATGAAGGCCTCATGGAGCTGCTGCACGCCTCCCGTTTTGCCCGGATAATCAGGGCCTTACTTCGAGGCTAGTGCTCACATTGACTTTCACGTTTGGTATAGAGCGGAGCCGGGTGAGCTTCCAACTAGGAACTGGAAGCACAAGGTTTCTTTCGAGAAAACTCATTTTCTTCTATGAACCATGCCGGCTGTAAGTAAAAGCACGGTAACAACAGTGCTTTTCAGGTAGCTTCGGGGCCGCATCAACGGAGCTTTCATAATGGGAAAACTAGCCTTGTGCCGTCAGTCTCTAATTTCTAGGTTGACACGCCGCATACACGCAGGAGCAGAGCTTCCTGGTTCTACGCAGTGTTCTGGTACTGAAACGGGTGCTGAAGCAAGGCCCCTAGGAGTGTTGAAAAGCTTACTACCTTGAAACTAAAGCAGAACAACGATGAAGGCCTCATGGAGCTGCTGCACGCCTCTCGTTTTGCAAGGATAATCAGGGCCTTACTTCGAAGCTTGGGCTCACGTTGACTTTCACTTTAGGTATAGCGCAGAGCAGGGTGAGCTTCCAACAAGGAACTGGAACCCCAAGGTTTCTTAGGAGAAAACTCATTTTCTTCCCAGAACCATGCCGGCAGTGAGGAAAACCCCGGCAACAACAATGCTTTTCAGGTAGCTTCGAGGCCGCATGAACGGAGCTTTCATAATGGGAAAAGAAGCCTTATGCCATCAGTCTGCAATTTCTAGGTTGACACGCAGCATACACGCAGGACCAGAGCTTACTGTCTCTACGCAGTGTTCTGGTACCGAAACGGTTGCTTAAGCAAAGTCCCTAGGAATGTTGGAAAGCTTACTACCGTGAAACTAAAGCAGAACAGCGATGAAGGCCTCATGGAGCTGCTGCACGCCTCCCGTTTTGCCCGGATAATCAGGGCCTTACTTCGAGGCTAGTGCTCACATTGACTTTCACGTTTGGTATAGAGCGGAGCCGGGTGAGCTTCCAACTAGGAACTGGAAGCACAAGGTTTCTTTCGAGAAAACTCATTTGCTTCTATGAACCATGCCGGCTGTAAGTAAAAGCACGGTAACAACAGTGCTTTTCAGGTAGCTTCGGGGCCGCATCAACGGAGCTTTCATAATGGGAAAACTAGCCTTGTGCCGTCAGTCTCTAATTTCTAGGTTGACACGCAGCATACACGCAGGAGCAGAGCTTCCTGGTTCTACGCAGTGTTCTGGTACTGAAACGGGTGCTGAAGCAAGGCCCCTAGGAGTGTTGAAAAGCTTACTACCTTGAAACTAAAGCAGAACAACGATGAAGGCCTCATGGAGCTGCTGCACGCCTCTCGTTTTGCAAGGATAATCAGGGCCTTACTTCGAAGCTTGGGCTCACGTTGACTTTCACTTTAGGTATAGCGCAGAGCAGGGTGAGCTTCCAACAAGGAACTGGAACCCCAAGGTTTCTTAGGAGAAAACTCATTTTCTTCCCAGAACCATGCCGGCAGTGAGGAAAACCCCGGCAACAACAATGCTTTTCAGGTAGCTTCGAGGCCGCATGAACGGAGCTTTCATAATGGCAAAAGAAGCCTTATGCCATCAGTCTCCAATTTCTAGGTTGACACGCAGCATACACGCAGGACCAGAGCTTACTGTCTCTACGCAGTGTTCTGGTACCGAAACGGTTGCTTAAGCAAAGTCCCTAGGAATGTTGGAAAGCTTACTACCGTGAAACTAAAGCAGAATAGCGATGAAGGACTCATGGAGCTGCTGCACGCCTCCCGTTTTGCCCGGATAATCAGGGCCTTACTTCGAGGCTAGTGCTCACATTGACTTTCACGTTTGGTATAGAGCGGAGCCGGGTGAGCTTCCAACTAGGAACTGGAAGCACAAGGTTTCTTTCGAGAAAACTCATTTGCTTCTATGAACCATGCCGGCTGTAAGTAAAAGCACGGTAACAACAGTGCTTTTCAGGTAGCTTCGGGGCCGCATCAACGGAGCTTTCATAATGGGAAAACTAGCCTTGTGCCGTCAGTCTCTAATTTCTAGGTTGACACGCAGCATACACGCAGGAGCAGAGCTTCCTGGTTCTACGCAGTGTTCTGGTACTGAAACGGGTGCTGAAGCAAGGCCCCTAGGAGTGTTGAAAAGCTTACTACCTTGAAACTAAAGCAGAACAACGATGAAGGCCTCATGGAGCTGCTGCACGCCTCTCGTTTTGCAAGGATAATCAGGGCCTTACTTCGAAGCTTGGGCTCACGTTGACTTTCACTTTAGGTATAGCGCAGAGCAGGGTGAGCTTCCAACAAGGAACTGGAACCCCAAGGTTTCTTAGGAGAAAACTCATTTTCTTCCCAGAACCATGCCGGCAGTGAGGAAAACCCCGGCAACAACAATGCTTTTCAGGTAGCTTCGAGGCCGCATGAACGGAGCTTTCATAATGGCAAAAGAAGCCTTATGCCATCAGTCTCCAATTTCTAGGTTGACACGCAGCATACACGCAGGACCAGAGCTTACTGTCTCTACGCAGTGTTCTGGTACCGAAACGGTTGCTTAAGCAAAGTCCCTAGGAATGTTGGAAAGCTTACTACCGTGAAACTAAAGCAGAACAGCGATGAAGGCCTCATGGAGCTGCTGCACGCCTCCCGTTTTGCCCGGATAATCAGGGCCTTACTTCGAGGCTAGTGCTCACATTGACTTTCACGTTTGGTATAGAGCGGAGCCGGGTGAGCTTCCAACTAGGAACTGGAAGCACAAGGTTTCTTTCGAGAAAACTCATTTGCTTCTATGAACCATGCCGGCTGTAAGTAAAAGCACGGTAACAACAGTGCTTTTCAGGTAGCTTCGGGGCCGCATCAACGGAGCTTTCATAATGGGAAAACTAGCCTTGTGCCGTCAGTCTCTAATTTCTAGGTTGACACGCAGCATACACGCAGGAGCAGAGCTTCCTGGTTCTACGCAGTGTTCTGGTACTGAAACGGGTGCTGAAGCAAGGCCCCTAGGAGTGTTGAAAAGCTTACTACCTTGAAACTAAAGCAGAACAACGATGAAGGCCTCATGGAGCTGCTGCACGCCTCTCGTTTTGCAAGGATAATCAGGGCCTTACTTCGAAGCTTGGGCTCACGTTGACTTTCACTTTAGGTATAGCGCAGAGCAGGGTGAGCTTCCAACAAGGAACTGGAACCCCAAGGTTTCTTAGGAGAAAACTCATTTTCTTCCCAGAACCATGCCGGCAGTGAGGAAAACCCCGGCAACAACAATGCTTTTCAGGTAGCTTCGAGGCCGCATGAACGGAGCTTTCATAATGGCAAAAGAAGCCTTATGCCATCAGTCTGCAATTTCTAGGTTGACACGCAGCATACACGCAGGACCAGAGCTTACTGTCTCTACGCAGTGTTCTGGTACCGAAACGGTTGCTTAAGCAAAGTCCCTAGGAATGTTGGAAAGCTTACTACCGTGAAACTAAAGCAGAACAGCGATGAAGGCCTCATGGAGCTGCTGCACGCCTCCCGTTTTGCCAGGATAATCAGGGCCTTACTTCGAGGCTAGTGCTCACATTGACTTTCACGTTTGGTATAGAGCGGAGCCGGGTGAGCTTCCAACTAGGAACTGGAAGCACAAGGTTTCTTTCGAGAAAACTCATTTGCTTCTATGAACCATGCCGGCTGTAAGTAAAAGCACGGTAACAACAGTGCTTTTCAGGTAGCTTCGGGGCCGCATCAACGGAGCTTTCATAATGGGAAAACTAGCCTTGTGCCGTCAGTCTCTAATTTCTAGGTTGACACGCAGCATACACGCAGGAGCAGAGCTTCCTGGTTCTACGCAGTGTTCTGGTACTGAAACGGGTGCTGAAGCAAGGCCCCTAGGAGTGTTGAAAAGCTTACTACCTTGAAACTAAAGCAGAACAACGATGAAGGCCTCATGGAGCTGCTGCACGCCTCTCGTTTTGCAAGGATAATCAGGGCCTTACTTCGAAGCTTGGGCTCACGTTGACTTTCTCTTTAGGTATAGCGCAGAGCAGGGTGAGCTTCCAACAAGGAACTGGAACCCCAAGGTTTCTTAGGAGAAAACTCATTTTCTTCCCAGAACCATGCCGGCAGTGAGGAAAACCCTGGCAACAACAATGCTTTTCAGGTAGCTTCGAGGCCGCATGAACGGAGCTTTCATAATGGGAAAAGAAGCCTTATGCCATCAGTCTGCAATTTCTAGGTTGACACGCAGCATACACGCAGGACCAGAGCTTACTGTCTCTACGCAGTGTTCTGGTACCGAAACGGTTGCTTAAGCAAAGTCCCTAGGAATGTTGGAAAGCTTACTACCGTGAAACTAAAGCAGAACAGCGATGAAGGCCTCATGGAGCTGCTGCACGCCTCCCGTTTTGCCAGGATAATCAGGGCCTTACTTCGAGGCTAGTGCTCACATTGACTTTCACGTTTGGTATAGAGCGGAGCCGGGTGAGCTTCCAACTAGGAACTGGAAGCACAAGGTTTCTTTCGAGAAAACTCATTTGCTTCTATGAACCATGCCGGCTGTAAGTAAAAGCACGGTAACAACAGTGCTTTTCAGGTAGCTTCGGGGCCGCATCAACGGAGCTTTCATAATGGGAAAACTAGCCTTGTGCCGTCAGTCTCTAATTTCTAGGTTGACACGCAGCATACACGCAGGAGCAGAGCTTCCTGGTTCTACGCAGTGTTCTGGTACTGAAACGGGTGCTGAAGCAAGGCCCCTAGGAGTGTTGAAAAGCTTACTACCTTGAAACTAAAGCAGAACAACGATGAAGGCCTCATGGAGCTGCTGCACGCCTCTCGTTTTGCAAGGATAATCAGGGCCTTACTTCAAAGCTTGGGCTCACGTTGACTTTCACTTTTGGTATAGCGCAGAGCAGGGTGAGCTTCCAACAAGGAACTGGAACCCCAAGGTTTCTTAGGAGAAAACTCATTTTCTTCCCAGAACCATGCCGGCAGTGAGGAAAACCCCGGCAACAACAATGCTTTTCAGGTAGCTTCGAGGCCGCATGAACGGAGCTTTCATAATGGGAAAAGAAGCCTTATGCCATCAGTCTGCAATTTCTAGGTTGACACGCAGCATACACGCAGGACCAGAGCTTACTGTCTCTACGCAGTGTTCTGGTACCGAAACGGTTGCTTAAGCAAAGTCCCTAGGAATGTTGGAAAGCTTACTACCGTGAAACTAAAGCAGAACAGCGATGAAGGCCTCATGGAGCTGCTGCACGCCTCCCGTTTTGCCCGGATAATCAGGGCCTTACTTCGAGGCTAGTGCTCACATTGACTTTCACGTTTGGTATAGAGCGGAGCCGGGTGAGCTTCCAACTAGGAACTGGAAGCACAAGGTTTCTTTCGAGAAAACTCATTTGCTTCTATGAACCATGCCGGCTGTAAGTAAAAGCACGGTAACAACAGTGCTTTTCAGGTAGCTTCGGGGCCGCATCAACGGAGCTTTCATAATGGGAAAACTAGCCTTGTGCCGTCAGTCTCTAATTTCTAGGTTGACACGCAGCATACACGCAGGAGCAGAGCTTCCTGGTTCTACGCAGTGTTCTGGTACTGAAACGGGTGCTGAAGCAAGGCCCCTAGGAGTGTTGAAAAGCTTACTACCTTGAAACTAAAGCAGAACAACGATGAAGGCCTCATGGAGCTGCTGCACGCCTCTCGTTTTGCAAGGATAATCAGGGCCTTACTTCGAAGCTTGGGCTCACGTTGACTTTCTCTTTAGGTATAGCGCAGAGCAGGGTGAGCTTCCAACAAGGAACTGGAACCCCAAGGTTTCTTAGGAGAAAACTCATTTTCTTCCCAGAACCATGCCGGCAGTGAGGAAAACCCCGGCAACAACAATGCTTTTCAGGTAGCTTCGAGGCCGCATGAACGGAGCTTTCATAATGGCAAAAGAAGCCTTATGCCATCAGTCTGCAATTTCTAGGTTGACACGCAGCATACACGCAGGACCAGAGCTTACTGTCTCTACGCAGTGTTCTGGTACCGAAACGGTTGCTTAAGCAAAGTCCCTAGGAATGTTGGAAAGCTTACTACCGTGAAACTAAAGCAGAACAGCGATGAAGGCCTCATGGAGCTGCTGCACGCCTCCCGTTTTGCCAGGATAATCAGGGCCTTACTTCGAGGCTAGTGCTCACATTGACTTTCACGTTTGGTATAGAGCGGAGCCGGGTGAGCTTCCAACTAGGAACTGGAAGCACAAGGTTTCTTTCGAGAAAACTCATTTGCTTCTATGAACCATGCCGGCTGTAAGTAAAAGCACGGTAACAACAGTGCTTTTCAGGTAGCTTCGGGGCCGCATCAACGGAGCTTTCATAATGGGAAAACTAGCCTTGTGCCGTCAGTCTCTAATTTCTAGGTTGACACGCAGCATACACGCAGGAGCAGAGCTTCCTGGTTCTACGCAGTGTTCTGGTACTGAAACGGGTGCTGAAGCAAGGCCCCTAGGAGTGTTGAAAAGCTTACTACCTTGAAACTAAAGCAGAACAACGATGAAGGCCTCATGGAGCTGCTGCACGCCTCTCGTTTTGCAAGGATAATCAGGGCCTTACTTCGAAGCTTGGGCTCACGTTGACTTTCACTTTAGGTATAGCGCAGAGCAGGGTGAGCTTCCAACAAGGAACTGGAACCCCAAGGTTTCTTAGGAGAAAACTCATTTTCTTCCCAGAACCATGCCGGCAGTGAGGAAAACCCCGGCAACAACAATGCTTTTCAGGTAGCTTCGAGGCCGCATGAACGGAGCTTTCATAATGGGAAAAGAAGCCTTATGCCATCAGTCTGCAATTTCTAGGTTGACACGCAGCATACACGCAGGCCCAGAGCTTACTGTCTCTACGCAGTGTTCTGGTACCGAAACGGTTGCTTAAGCAAAGTCCCTAGGAATGTTGGAAAGCTTACTACCGTGAAACTAAAGCAGAACAGCGATGAAGGCCTCATGGAGCTGCTGCACGCCTCCCGTTTTGCCAGGATAATCAGGGCCTTACTTCGAGGCTAGTGCTCACATTGACTTTCACGTTTGGTATAGAGCGGAGCCGGGTGAGCTTCCAACTAGGAACTGGAAGCACAAGGTTTCTTTCGAGAAAACTCATTTGCTTCTATGAACCATGCCGGCTGTAAGTAAAAGCACGGTAACAACAGTGCTTTTCAGGTAGCTTCGGGGCCGCATCAACGGAGCTTTCATAATGGGAAAACTAGCCTTGTGCCGTCAGTCTCTAATTTCTAGGTTGACACGCAGCATACACGCAGGAGCAGAGCTTCCTGGTTCTACGCAGTGTTCTGGTACTGAAACGGGTGCTGAAGCAAGGCCCCTAGGAGTGTTGAAAAGCTTACTACCTTGAAACTAAAGCAGAACAACGATGAAGGCCTCATGGAGCTGCTGCACGCCTCTCGTTTTGCAAGGATAATCAGGGCCTTACTTCGAAGCTTGGGCTCACGTTGACTTTCACTTTAGGTATAGCGCAGAGCAGGGTGAGCTTCCAACAAGGAACTGGAACCCCAAGGTTTCTTAGGAGAAAACTCATTTTCTTCCCAGAACCATGCCGGCAGTGAGGAAAACCCCGGCAACAACAATGCTTTTCAGGTAGCTTCGAGGCCGCATGAACGGAGCTTTCATAATGGGAAAAGAAGCCTTATGCCATCAGTCTCCAGTTTCTAGGTTGACACGCAGCATACACGCAGGACCAGAGCTTACTGTCTCTACGCAGTGTTCTGGTACCGAAACGGTTGCTTAAGCAAAGTCCCTAGGAATGTTGGAAAGCTTACTACCGTGAAACTAAAGCAGAACAGCGATGAAGGCCTCATGGAGCTGCTGCACGCCTCCCGTTTTGCCAGGATAATCAGGGCCTTACTTCGAGGCTAGTGCTCACATTGACTTTCACGTTTGGTATAGAGCGGAGCCGGGTGAGCTTCCAACTAGGAACTGGAAGCACAAGGTTTCTTTCGAGAAAACTCATTTGCTTCTATGAACCATGCCGGCTGTAAGTAAAAGCACGGTAACAACAGTGCTTTTCAGGTAGCTTCGGGGCCGCATCAACGGAGCTTTCATAATGGGAAAACTAGCCTTGTGCCGTCAGTCTCTAATTTCTAGGTTGACACGCAGCATACACGCAGGAGCAGAGCTTCCTGGTTCTACGCAGTGTTCTGGTACTGAAACGGGTGCTGAAGCAAGGCCCCTAGGAGTGTTGAAAAGCTTACTACCTTGAAACTAAAGCAGAACAACGATGAAGGCCTCATGGAGCTGCTGCACGCCTCTCGTTTTGCAAGGATAATCAGGGCCTTACTTCGAAGCTTGGGCTCACGTTGACTTTCACTTTTGGTATAGCGCAGAGCAGGGTGAGCTTCCAACAAGGAACTGGAACCCCAAGGTTTCTTAGGAGAAAACTCATTTTCTTCCCAGAACCATGCCGGCAGTGAGGAAAACCCCGGCAACAACAATGCTTTTCAGGTAGCTTCGAGGCCGCATGAACGGAGCTTTCATAATGGCAAAAGAAGCCTTATGCCATCAGTCTCCAATTTCTAGGTTGACACGCAGCATACACGCAGGACCAGAGCTTACTGTCTCTACGCAGTGTTCTGGTACCGAAACGGTTGCTTAAGCAAAGTCCCTAGGAATGTTGGAAAGCTTACTACCGTGAAACTAAAGCAGAACAGCGATGAAGGCCTCATGGAGCTGCTGCACGCCTCCCGTTTTGCCAGGATAATCAGGGCCTTACTTCGAGGCTAGTGCTCACATTGACTTTCACGTTTGGTATAGAGCGGAGCCGGGTGAGCTTCCAACTAGGAACTGGAAGCACAAGGTTTCTTTCGAGAAAACTCATTTGCTTCTATGAACCATGCCGGCTGTAAGTAAAAGCACGGTAACAACAGTGCTTTTCAGGTAGCTTCGGGGCCGCATCAACGGAGCTTTCATAATGGGAAAACTAGCCTTGTGCCGTCAGTCTCTAATTTCTAGGTTGACACGCAGCATACACGCAGGAGCAGAGCTTCCTGGTTCTACGCAGTGTTCTGGTACTGAAACGGGTGCTGAAGCAAGGCCCCTAGGAGTGTTGAAAAGCTTACTACCTTGAAACTAAAGCAGAACAACGATGAAGGCCTCATGGAGCTGCTGCACGCCTCTCGTTTTGCAAGGATAATCAGGGCCTTACTTCGAAGCTTGGGCTCACGTTGACTTTCACTTTAGGTATAGCGCAGAGCAGGGTGAGCTTCCAACAAGGAACTGGAACCCCAAGGTTTCTTAGGAGAAAACTCATTTTCTTCTCAGAACCATGCCGGCAGTGAGGAAAACCCCGGCAACAACAATGCTTTTCAGGTAGCTTCGAGGCCGCATGAACGGAGCTTTCATAATGGGAAAAGAAGCCTTATGCCATCAGTCTGCAATTTCTAGGTTGACACGCAGCATACACGCAGGACCAGAGCTTACTGTCTCTACGCAGTGTTCTGGTACCGAAACGGTTGCTTAAGCAAAGTCCCTAGGAATGTTGGAAAGCTTACTACCGTGAAACTAAAGCAGAACAGCGATGAAGGCCTCATGGAGCTGCTGCACGCCTCCCGTTTTGCCAGGATAATCAGGGCCTTACTTCGAGGCTAGTGCTCACATTGACTTTCACGTTTGGTATAGAGCGGAGCCGGGTGAGCTTCCAACTAGGAACTGGAAGCACAAGGTTTCTTTCGAGAAAACTCATTTGCTTCTATGAACCATGCCGGCTGTAAGTAAAAGCACGGTAACAACAGTGCTTTTCAGGTAGCTTCGGGGCCGCATCAACGGAGCTTTCATAATGGGAAAACTAGCCTTGTGCCGTCAGTCTCTAATTTCTAGGTTGACACGCAGCATACACGCAGGAGCAGAGCTTCCTGGTTCTACGCAGTGTTCTGGTACTGAAACGGGTGCTGAAGCAAGGCCCCTAGGAGTGTTGAAAAGCTTACTACCTTGAAACTAAAGCAGAACAACGATGAAGGCCTCATGGAGCTGCTGCACGCCTCTCGTTTTGCAAGGATAATCAGGGCCTTACTTCGAAGCTTGGGCTCACGTTGACTTTCACTTTAGGTATAGCGCAGAGCAGGGTGAGCTTCCAACAAGGAACTGGAACCCCAAGGTTTCTTAGGAGAAAACTCATTTTCTTCTCAGAACCATGCCGGCAGTGAGGAAAACCCCGGCAACAACAATGCTTTTCAGGTAGCTTCGAGGCCGCATGAACGGAGCTTTCATAATGGGAAAAGAAGCCTTATGCCATCAGTCTGCA
>NW_026871527.1:0-109172 GCF_028564815.1 Eubalaena glacialis
AACGAACCCCTTTTGCCTCCTGGGACTCAAAGGCAACAAAAGAGTTGGCGGCGTTCAGTGCCCCTTCACAGATGTTACAACGAATGTGAGTGCACAACGCGTCGTGAAATACATAACAGAGGAGTGGAAGCATTCCTTTAACACATGCTTCTTCGCTACTATGGCACACCTAAGCTTACAATGGGAGACATCTGGACTTTTACTTGATGCCTGGGGTGCCATTTCTTTGGCTGGTAATTTCCAGAGTGCTCCTGGAGGAGCTCCCAGCAAGGAACTGAGACAGCATGCCTCATACGAGTACACTCATAGTACTTTCGTGACGCCTTCAGGCAGCAAAGAGAAGATGGGCAGCAGGAGTGTTTTTCAGGCAGCTTTCAAACCGCAACTGTCTCGCCTACCGCGGAGGAAAATAAGGTTTTGCCAGGGTAGCCTGCTTTCAACCATGAGCTCCTATAGTTACCCTCAGTCGTTTCTGACTCCCTCAAGGAAACACACGGAACCCACAGGGCCCTTCCATGGAGATCCTTTGGCAACAGAGTCCTCTGCCTAGGCTGAACTGGGGACGTATTTCAGTACCTTAGGTAGGCCTCGGTGACCATGGCTCTTGCACATCCCAACAGAGTTAAGTGTGAAAAGTGTACTCGTCTTCAGGCTGGACGCAGAGCTTAGCTTTCGCTTCTGCCTGCGTGCTGTCCTGAGTCCAGGCCTCAATCGTCAGCACACTGTGTATTAGCAGTGGAGTTCTCTTTCAGTCACTGAGGCCAGTCGACTTGCAAACAGAGTCTGCCCAGCACTGCTTTCGCGAGGCTCTTTGACGACTGGGACACTCTTCCTTGGCAACCCAGAAAGCAGTACTTTTCCCTTGCTATGAATGGGAAGAGTGCTTCCCAGGGACCTATTTCGCCTAGGGTTCCTCAGAAGCCAGAGGACGCTCTTCAGGCACACAGTGGTCATCATGCGAAATGGGTGCACGATCCACTGTCCTATGTGTCCCCAGGGGCAGAGCAGAGTTAAGGCACTCCATTTCAGAGTATGGTTTCGTGGATACAATGCACACCCAGCTCTGCTGATATGAAACACTGGATCTTACCTTGTGGCCTTAGGTCACCTTTCATTGGCCGGAGCTGAATTTGGAGTGCAGTAGGATGAGTTTCTAGAAGGGAATTGTCAGCACATTCTTGGCATTGAGAGAACGCAGCCTTGGCCCACAGCGAAACTCCTGCAGTGAAGAGAAGGTGGGCCGCTAGTGCTGTTCAGGCAGCTTTGAAGCCAAAAGCAAGTCGCTTGCAAAGCGGGAAAATGTGAACTTTCCCATCAGTGTCCCACTTTCAAGCTCGATGACAAAGCATGTTTATCTGATGATTCTGCCTAGCTACCTAGTACAAGGGAAAGACCGCCTCCATCTGCTAAGAAAGGTTTTCACGTGGGGACTGCTGTACATGCACAAGAGCATTCCCCCGCCGTGCAAAAGTTAGGCCTTGGTGAATCTGGATGGTCCCAGAAGTCCAGCATTGTCACAGGGAAAGCTGTCCGTTGTTTTCAGGCTGGAACTCAACATCTAGCTTCCGACTGCCGTAGGGAGACGTCCGTTGGGGGAGTTCACAGGTTTCATTTGTGAGGCACAGTGGCGTTTCTCAGAACCCAAATTCCTCCTTGGGGCACACCAGCATGGAATGTAAGGCTGCTTAGAACGGCGTTCCTGAGGCCATTTGAATGCTGTACAAACGAGCGCTGTCGAGCGATCCGGGCAGGGCTTTGCCATTACCGCTGCACATTCACAGCGTTAAAGCAAACGAACCCTTTTGCCTCCTGGGACTCAAAGGCAACAAAAGAGTTGGCGGCGTTCAGTGCCCCTTCACAGATGTTACAACGAATGTGAGTGCACAACGCGTCGTGAAATACATAACAGAGGAGTGGAAGCATTCCTTTAACACATGCTTCTTCGCTACTATGGCACACCTAAGCTTACAATGGGAGACATCTGGACTTTTACTTGATGCCTGGGGTGCCATTTCTTTGGCTGGTAATTTCCAGAGTGCTCCTGGAGGAGCTCCCAGCAAGGAACTGAGACAGCATGCCTCATACGAGTACACTCATAGTACTTTCGTGACGCCTTCAGGCAGCAAAGAGAAGATGGGCAGCAGGAGTGTTTTTCAGGCAGCTTTCAAACCGCAACTGTCTCGCCTACCGCGGAGGAAAATAAGGTTTTGCCAGGGTAGCCTGCTTTCAACCATGAGCTCCTATAGTTACCCTCAGTCGTTTCTGACTCCCTCAAGGAAACACACGGAACCCACAGGGCCCTTCCATGGAGATCCTTTGGCAACAGAGTCCTCTGCCTAGGCTGAACTGGGGACGTATTTCAGTACCTTAGGTAGGCCTCGGTGACCATGGCTCTTGCACATCCCAACAGAGTTAAGTGTGAAAAGTGTACTCGTCTTCAGGCTGGACGCAGAGCTTAGCTTTCGCTTCTGCCTGCGTGCTGTCCTGAGTCCAGGCCTCAATCGTCAGCACACTGTGTATTAGCAGTGGAGTTCTCTTTCAGTCACTGAGGCCAGTCGACTTGCAAACAGAGTCTGCCCAGCACTGCTTTCGCGAGGCTCTTTGACGACTGGGACACTCTTCCTTGGCAACCCAGAAAGCAGTACTTTTCCCTTGCTATGAATGGGAAGAGTGCTTCCCAGGGACCTATTTCGCCTAGGGTTCCTCAGAAGCCAGAGGACGCTCTTCAGGCACACAGTGGTCATCATGCGAAATGGGTGCACGATCCACTGTCCTATGTGTCCCCAGGGGCATAGCAGAGTTAAGGCACTCCATTTCAGAGTATGGTTTCGTGGATACAATGCACACCCAGCTCTGCTGATATGAAACACTGGATCTTACCTTGTGGCCTTAGGTCACCTTTCATTGGCCGGAGCTGAATTTGGAGTGCAGTAGGATGAGTTTCTAGAAGGGAATTGTCAGCACATTCTTGGCATTGAGAGAACGCAGCCTTGGCCCACAGCGAAACTCCTGCAGTGAAGAGAAGGTGGGCCGCTAGTGCTGTTCAGGCAGCTTTGAAGCCAAAAGCAAGTCGCTTGCAAAGCGGGAAAATGTGAACTTTCCCATCAGTGTCCCACTTTCAAGCTCGATGACAAAGCATGTTTATCTGATGATTCTGCCTAGCTACCTAGTACAAGGGAAAGACCGCCTCCATCTGCTAAGAAAGGTTTTCACGTGGGGACTGCTGTACATGCACAAGAGCATTCCCCCGCCGTGCAAAAGTTAGGCCTTGGTGAATCTGGATGGTCCCAGAAGTCCAGCATTGTCACAGGGAAAGCTGTCCGTTGTTTTCAGGCTGGAACTCAACATCTAGCTTCCGACTGCCGTAGGGAGACGTCCGTTGGGGGAGTTCACAGGTTTCATTTGTGAGGCACAGTGGCGTTTCTCAGAACCCAAATTCCTCCTTGGGGCACACCAGCATGGAATGTAAGGCTGCTTAGAACGGCGTTCCTGAGGCCATTTGAATGCTGTACAAACGAGCGCTGTCGAGCGATCCGGGCAGGGCTTTGCCATTACCGCTGCACATTCACAGCGTTAAAGCAAACGAACCCTTTTGCCTCCTGGGACTCAAAGGCAACAAAAGAGTTGGCGGCGTTCAGTGCCCCTTCACAGATGTTACAACGAATGTGAGTGCACAACGCGTCGTGAAATACATAACAGAGGAGTGGAAGCATTCCTTTAACACATGCTTCTTCGCTACTATGGCACACCTAAGCTTACAATGGGAGACATCTGGACTTTTACTTGATGCCTGGGGTGCCATTTCTTTGGCTGGTAATTTCCAGAGTGCTCCTGGAGGAGCTCCCAGCAAGGAACTGAGACAGCATGCCTCATACGAGTACACTCATAGTACTTTCGTGACGCCTTCAGGCAGCAAAGAGAAGATGGGCAGCAGGAGTGTTTTTCAGGCAGCTTTCAAACCGCAACTGTCTCGCCTACCGCGGAGGAAAATAAGGTTTTGCCAGGGTAGCCTGCTTTCAACCATGAGCTCCTATAGTTACCCTCAGTCGTTTCTGACTCCCTCAAGGAAACACACGGAACCCACAGGGCCCTTCCATGGAGATCCTTTGGCAACAGAGTCCTCTGCCTAGGCTGAACTGGGGACGTATTTCAGTACCTTAGGTAGGCCTCGGTGACCATGGCTCTTGCACATCCCAACAGAGTTAAGTGTGAAAAGTGTACTCGTCTTCAGGCTGGACGCAGAGCTTAGCTTTCGCTTCTGCCTGCGTGCTGTCCTGAGTCCAGGCCTCAATCGTCAGCACACTGTGTATTAGCAGTGGAGTTCTCTTTCAGTCACTGAGGCCAGTCGACTTGCAAACAGAGTCTGCCCAGCACTGCTTTCGCGAGGCTCTTTGACGACTGGGACACTCTTCCTTGGCAACCCAGAAAGCAGTACTTTTCCCTTGCTATGAATGGGAAGAGTGCTTCCCAGGGACCTATTTCGCCTAGGGTTCCTCAGAAGCCAGAGGACGCTCTTCAGGCACACAGTGGTCATCATGCGAAATGGGTGCACGATCCACTGTCCTATGTGTCCCCAGGGGCATAGCAGAGTTAAGGCACTCCATTTCAGAGTATGGTTTCGTGGATACAATGCACACCCAGCTCTGCTGATATGAAACACTGGATCTTACCTTGTGGCCTTAGGTCACCTTTCATTGGCCGGAGCTGAATTTGGAGTGCAGTAGGATGAGTTTCTAGAAGGGAATTGTCAGCACATTCTTGGCATTGAGAGAACGCAGCCTTGGCCCACAGCGAAACTCCTGCAGTGAAGAGAAGGTGGGCCGCTAGTGCTGTTCAGGCAGCTTTGAAGCCAAAAGCAAGTCGCTTGCAAAGCGGGAAAATGTGAACTTTCCCATCAGTGTCCCACTTTCAAGCTCGATGACAAAGCATGTTTATCTGATGATTCTGCCTAGCTACCTAGTACAAGGGAAAGACCGCCTCCATCTGCTAAGAAAGGTTTTCACGTGGGGACTGCTGTACATGCACAAGAGCATTCCCCCGCCGTGCAAAAGTTAGGCCTTGGTGAATCTGGATGGTCCCAGAAGTCCAGCATTGTCACAGGGAAAGCTGTCCGTTGTTTTCAGGCTGGAACTCAACATCTAGCTTCCGACTGCCGTAGGGAGACGTCCGTTGGGGGAGTTCACAGGTTTCATTTGTGAGGCACAGTGGCGTTTCTCAGAACCCAAATTCCTCCTTGGGGCACACCAGCATGGAATGTAAGGCTGCTTAGAACGGCGTTCCTGAGGCCATTTGAATGCTGTACAAACGAGCGCTGTCGAGCGATCCGGGCAGGGCTTTGCCATTACCGCTGCACATTCACAGCGTTAAAGCAAACGAACCCTTTTGCCTCCTGGGACTCAAAGGCAACAAAAGAGTTGGCGGCGTTCAGTGCCCCTTCACAGATGTTACAACGAATGTGAGTGCACAACGCGTCGTGAAATACATAACAGAGGAGTGGAAGCATTCCTTTAACACATGCTTCTTCGCTACTATGGCACACCTAAGCTTACAATGGGAGACATCTGGACTTTTACTTGATGCCTGGGGTGCCATTTCTTTGGCTGGTAATTTCCAGAGTGCTCCTGGAGGAGCTCCCAGCAAGGAACTGAGACAGCATGCCTCATACGAGTACACTCATAGTACTTTCGTGACGCCTTCAGGCAGCAAAGAGAAGATGGGCAGCAGGAGTGTTTTTCAGGCAGCTTTCAAACCGCAACTGTCTCGCCTACCGCGGAGGAAAATAAGGTTTTGCCAGGGTAGCCTGCTTTCAACCATGAGCTCCTATAGTTACCCTCAGTCGTTTCTGACTCCCTCAAGGAAACACACGGAACCCACAGGGCCCTTCCATGGAGATCCTTTGGCAACAGAGTCCTCTGCCTAGGCTGAACTGGGGACGTATTTCAGTACCTTAGGTAGGCCTCGGTGACCATGGCTCTTGCACATCCCAACAGAGTTAAGTGTGAAAAGTGTACTCGTCTTCAGGCTGGACGCAGAGCTTAGCTTTCGCTTCTGCCTGCGTGCTGTCCTGAGTCCAGGCCTCAATCGTCAGCACACTGTGTATTAGCAGTGGAGTTCTCTTTCAGTCACTGAGGCCAGTCGACTTGCAAACAGAGTCTGCCCAGCACTGCTTTCGCGAGGCTCTTTGACGACTGGGACACTCTTCCTTGGCAACCCAGAAAGCAGTACTTTTCCCTTGCTATGAATGGGAAGAGTGCTTCCCAGGGACCTATTTCGCCTAGGGTTCCTCAGAAGCCAGAGGACGCTCTTCAGGCACACAGTGGTCATCATGCGAAATGGGTGCACGATCCACTGTCCTATGTGTCCCCAGGGGCAGAGCAGAGTTAAGGCACTCCATTTCAGAGTATGGTTTCGTGGATACAATGCACACCCAGCTCTGCTGATATGAAACACTGGATCTTACCTTGTGGCCTTAGGTCACCTTTCATTGGCCGGAGCTGAATTTGGAGTGCAGTAGGATGAGTTTCTAGAAGGGAATTGTCAGCACATTCTTGGCATTGAGAGAACGCAGCCTTGGCCCACAGCGAAACTCCTGCAGTGAAGAGAAGGTGGGCCGCTAGTGCTGTTCAGGCAGCTTTGAAGCCAAAAGCAAGTCGCTTGCAAAGCGGGAAAATGTGAACTTTCCCATCAGTGTCCCACTTTCAAGCTCGATGACAAAGCATGTTTATCTGATGATTCTGCCTAGCTACCTAGTACAAGGGAAAGACCGCCTCCATCTGCTAAGAAAGGTTTTCACGTGGGGACTGCTGTACATGCACAAGAGCATTCCCCCGCCGTGCAAAAGTTAGGCCTTGGTGAATCTGGATGGTCCCAGAAGTCCAGCATTGTCACAGGGAAAGCTGTCCGTTGTTTTCAGGCTGGAACTCAACATCTAGCTTCCGACTGCCGTAGGGAGACGTCCGTTGGGGGAGTTCACAGGTTTCATTTGTGAGGCACAGTGGCGTTTCTCAGAACCCAAATTCCTCCTTGGGGCACACCAGCATGGAATGTAAGGCTGCTTAGAACGGCGTTCCTGAGGCCATTTGAATGCTGTACAAACGAGCGCTGTCGAGCGATCCGGGCAGGGCTTTGCCATTACCGCTGCACATTCACAGCGTTAAAGCAAACGAACCCTTTTGCCTCCTGGGACTCAAAGGCAACAAAAGAGTTGGCGGCGTTCAGTGCCCCTTCACAGATGTTACAACGAATGTGAGTGCACAACGCGTCGTGAAATACATAACAGAGGAGTGGAAGCATTCCTTTAACACATGCTTCTTCGCTACTATGGCACACCTAAGCTTACAATGGGAGACATCTGGACTTTTACTTGATGCCTGGGGTGCCATTTCTTTGGCTGGTAATTTCCAGAGTGCTCCTGGAGGAGCTCCCAGCAAGGAACTGAGACAGCATGCCTCATACGAGTACACTCATAGTACTTTCGTGACGCCTTCAGGCAGCAAAGAGAAGATGGGCAGCAGGAGTGTTTTTCAGGCAGCTTTCAAACCGCAACTGTCTCGCCTACCGCGGAGGAAAATAAGGTTTTGCCAGGGTAGCCTGCTTTCAACCATGAGCTCCTATAGTTACCCTCAGTCGTTTCTGACTCCCTCAAGGAAACACACGGAACCCACAGGGCCCTTCCATGGAGATCCTTTGGCAACAGAGTCCTCTGCCTAGGCTGAACTGGGGACGTATTTCAGTACCTTAGGTAGGCCTCGGTGACCATGGCTCTTGCACATCCCAACAGAGTTAAGTGTGAAAAGTGTACTCGTCTTCAGGCTGGACGCAGAGCTTAGCTTTCGCTTCTGCCTGCGTGCTGTCCTGAGTCCAGGCCTCAATCGTCAGCACACTGTGTATTAGCAGTGGAGTTCTCTTTCAGTCACTGAGGCCAGTCGACTTGCAAACAGAGTCTGCCCAGCACTGCTTTCGCGAGGCTCTTTGACGACTGGGACACTCTTCCTTGGCAACCCAGAAAGCAGTACTTTTCCCTTGCTATGAATGGGAAGAGTGCTTCCCAGGGACCTATTTCGCCTAGGGTTCCTCAGAAGCCAGAGGACGCTCTTCAGGCACACAGTGGTCATCATGCGAAATGGGTGCACGATCCACTGTCCTATGTGTCCCCAGGGGCATAGCAGAGTTAAGGCACTCCATTTCAGAGTATGGTTTCGTGGATACAATGCACACCCAGCTCTGCTGATATGAAACACTGGATCTTACCTTGTGGCCTTAGGTCACCTTTCATTGGCCGGAGCTGAATTTGGAGTGCAGTAGGATGAGTTTCTAGAAGGGAATTGTCAGCACATTCTTGGCATTGAGAGAACGCAGCCTTGGCCCACAGCGAAACTCCTGCAGTGAAGAGAAGGTGGGCCGCTAGTGCTGTTCAGGCAGCTTTGAAGCCAAAAGCAAGTCGCTTGCAAAGCGGGAAAATGTGAACTTTCCCATCAGTGTCCCACTTTCAAGCTCGATGACAAAGCATGTTTATCTGATGATTCTGCCTAGCTACCTAGTACAAGGGAAAGACCGCCTCCATCTGCTAAGAAAGGTTTTCACGTGGGGACTGCTGTACATGCACAAGAGCATTCCCCCGCCGTGCAAAAGTTAGGCCTTGGTGAATCTGGATGGTCCCAGAAGTCCAGCATTGTCACAGGGAAAGCTGTCCGTTGTTTTCAGGCTGGAACTCAACATCTAGCTTCCGACTGCCGTAGGGAGACGTCCGTTGGGGGAGTTCACAGGTTTCATTTGTGAGGCACAGTGGCGTTTCTCAGAACCCAAATTCCTCCTTGGGGCACACCAGCATGGAATGTAAGGCTGCTTAGAACGGCGTTCCTGAGGCCATTTGAATGCTGTACAAACGAGCGCTGTCGAGCGATCCGGGCAGGGCTTTGCCATTACCGCTGCACATTCACAGCGTTAAAGCAAACGAACCCTTTTGCCTCCTGGGACTCAAAGGCAACAAAAGAGTTGGCGGCGTTCAGTGCCCCTTCACAGATGTTACAACGAATGTGAGTGCACAACGCGTCGTGAAATACATAACAGAGGAGTGGAAGCATTCCTTTAACACATGCTTCTTCGCTACTATGGCACACCTAAGCTTACAATGGGAGACATCTGGACTTTTACTTGATGCCTGGGGTGCCATTTCTTTGGCTGGTAATTTCCAGAGTGCTCCTGGAGGAGCTCCCAGCAAGGAACTGAGACAGCATGCCTCATACGAGTACACTCATAGTACTTTCGTGACGCCTTCAGGCAGCAAAGAGAAGATGGGCAGCAGGAGTGTTTTTCAGGCAGCTTTCAAACCGCAACTGTCTCGCCTACCGCGGAGGAAAATAAGGTTTTGCCAGGGTAGCCTGCTTTCAACCATGAGCTCCTATAGTTACCCTCAGTCGTTTCTGACTCCCTCAAGGAAACACACGGAACCCACAGGGCCCTTCCATGGAGATCCTTTGGCAACAGAGTCCTCTGCCTAGGCTGAACTGGGGACGTATTTCAGTACCTTAGGTAGGCCTCGGTGACCATGGCTCTTGCACATCCCAACAGAGTTAAGTGTGAAAAGTGTACTCGTCTTCAGGCTGGACGCAGAGCTTAGCTTTCGCTTCTGCCTGCGTGCTGTCCTGAGTCCAGGCCTCAATCGTCAGCACACTGTGTATTAGCAGTGGAGTTCTCTTTCAGTCACTGAGGCCAGTCGACTTGCAAACAGAGTCTGCCCAGCACTGCTTTCGCGAGGCTCTTTGACGACTGGGACACTCTTCCTTGGCAACCCAGAAAGCAGTACTTTTCCCTTGCTATGAATGGGAAGAGTGCTTCCCAGGGACCTATTTCGCCTAGGGTTCCTCAGAAGCCAGAGGACGCTCTTCAGGCACACAGTGGTCATCATGCGAAATGGGTGCACGATCCACTGTCCTATGTGTCCCCAGGGGCATAGCAGAGTTAAGGCACTCCATTTCAGAGTATGGTTTCGTGGATACAATGCACACCCAGCTCTGCTGATATGAAACACTGGATCTTACCTTGTGGCCTTAGGTCACCTTTCATTGGCCGGAGCTGAATTTGGAGTGCAGTAGGATGAGTTTCTAGAAGGGAATTGTCAGCACATTCTTGGCATTGAGAGAACGCAGCCTTGGCCCACAGCGAAACTCCTGCAGTGAAGAGAAGGTGGGCCGCTAGTGCTGTTCAGGCAGCTTTGAAGCCAAAAGCAAGTCGCTTGCAAAGCGGGAAAATGTGAACTTTCCCATCAGTGTCCCACTTTCAAGCTCGATGACAAAGCATGTTTATCTGATGATTCTGCCTAGCTACCTAGTACAAGGGAAAGACCGCCTCCATCTGCTAAGAAAGGTTTTCACGTGGGGACTGCTGTACATGCACAAGAGCATTCCCCCGCCGTGCAAAAGTTAGGCCTTGGTGAATCTGGATGGTCCCAGAAGTCCAGCATTGTCACAGGGAAAGCTGTCCGTTGTTTTCAGGCTGGAACTCAACATCTAGCTTCCGACTGCCGTAGGGAGACGTCCGTTGGGGGAGTTCACAGGTTTCATTTGTGAGGCACAGTGGCGTTTCTCAGAACCCAAATTCCTCCTTGGGGCACACCAGCATGGAATGTAAGGCTGCTTAGAACGGCGTTCCTGAGGCCATTTGAATGCTGTACAAACGAGCGCTGTCGAGCGATCCGGGCAGGGCTTTGCCATTACCGCTGCACATTCACAGCGTTAGAGCAAACGAACCCTTTTGCCTCCTGGGACTCAAAGGCAACAAAAGAGTTGGCGGCGTTCAGTGCCCCTTCACAGATGTTACAACGAATGTGAGTGCACAACGCGTCGTGAAATACATAACAGAGGAGTGGAAGCATTCCTTTAACACATGCTTCTTCGCTACTATGGCACACCTAAGCTTACAATGGGAGACATCTGGACTTTTACTTGATGCCTGGGGTGCCATTTCTTTGGCTGGTAATTTCCAGAGTGCTCCTGGAGGAGCTCCCAGCAAGGAACTGAGACAGCATGCCTCATACGCGTACACTCATAGTACTTTCGTGACGCCTTCAGGCAGCAAAGAGAAGATGGGCAGCAGGAGTGTTTTTCAGGCAGCTTTCAAACCGCAACTGTCTCGCCTACCGCGGAGGAAAATAAGGTTTTGCCAGGGTAGCCTGCTTTCAACCATGAGCTCCTATAGTTACCCTCAGTCGTTTCTGACTCCCTCAAGGAAACACACGGAACCCACAGGGCCCTTCCATGGAGATCCTTTGGCAACAGAGTCCTCTGCCTAGGCTGAACTGGGGACGTATTTCAGTACCTTAGGTAGGCCTCGGTGACCATGGCTCTTGCACATCCCAACAGAGTTAAGTGTGAAAAGTGTACTCGTCTTCAGGCTGGACGCAGAGCTTAGCTTTCGCTTCTGCCTGCGTGCTGTCCTGAGTCCAGGCCTCAATCGTCAGCACACTGTGTATTAGCAGTGGAGTTCTCCTTCAGTCACTGAGGCCAGTCGACTTGCAAACAGAGTCTGCCCAGCACTGCTTTCGCGAGGCTCTTTGACGACTGGGACACTCTTCCTTGGCAACCCAGAAAGCAGTACTTTTCCCTTGCTATGAATGGGAAGAGTGCTTCCCAGGGACCTATTTCGCCTAGGGTTCCTCAGAAGCCAGAGGACGCTCTTCAGGCACACAGTGGTCATCATGCGAAATGGGTGCACGATCCACTGTCCTATGTGTCCCCAGGGGCATAGCAGAGTTAAGGCACTCCATTTCAGAGTATGGTTTCGTGGATACAATGCACACCCAGCTCTGCTGATATGAAACACTGGATCTTACCTTGTGGCCTTAGGTCACCTTTCATTGGCCGGAGCTGAATTTGGAGTGCAGTAGGATGAGTTTCTAGAAGGGAATTGTCAGCACATTCTTGGCATTGAGAGAACGCAGCCTTGGCCCACAGCGAAACTCCTGCAGTGAAGAGAAGGTGGGCCGCTAGTGCTGTTCAGGCAGCTTTGAAGCCAAAAGCAAGTCGCTTGCAAAGCGGGAAAATGTGAACTTTCCCATCAGTGTCCCACTTTCAAGCTCGATGACAAAGCATGTTTATCTGATGATTCTGCCTAGCTACCTAGTACAAGGGAAAGACCGCCTCCATCTGCTAAGAAAGGTTTTCACGTGGGGACTGCTGTACATGCACAAGAGCATTCCCCCGCCGTGCAAAAGTTAGGCCTTGGTGAATCTGGATGGTCCCAGAAGTCCAGCATTGTCACAGGGAAAGCTGTCCGTTGTTTTCAGGCTGGAACTCAACATCTAGCTTCCGACTGCCGTAGGGAGACGTCCGTTGGGGGAGTTCACAGGTTTCATTTGTGAGGCACAGTGGCGTTTCTCAGAACCCAAATTCCTCCTTGGGGCACACCAGCATGGAATGTAAGGCTGCTTAGAACGGCGTTCCTGAGGCCATTTGAATGCTGTACAAACGAGCGCTGTCGAGCGATCCGGGCAGGGCTTTGCCATTACCGCTGCACATTCACAGCGTTAGAGCAAACGAACCCTTTTGCCTCCTGGGACTCAAAGGCAACAAAAGAGTTGGCGGCGTTCAGTGCCCCTTCACAGATGTTACAACGAATGTGAGTGCACAACGCGTCGTGAAATACATAACAGAGGAGTGGAAGCATTCCTTTAACACATGCTTCTTCGCTACTATGGCACACCTAAGCTTACAATGGGAGACATCTGGACTTTTACTTGATGCCTGGGGTGCCATTTCTTTGGCTGGTAATTTCCAGAGTGCTCCTGGAGGAGCTCCCAGCAAGGAACTGAGACAGCATGCCTCATACGCGTACACTCATAGTACTTTCGTGACGCCTTCAGGCAGCAAAGAGAAGATGGGCAGCAGGAGTGTTTTTCAGGCAGCTTTCAAACCGCAACTGTCTCGCCTACCGCGGAGGAAAATAAGGTTTTGCCAGGGTAGCCTGCTTTCAACCATGAGCTCCTATAGTTACCCTCAGTCGTTTCTGACTCCCTCAAGGAAACACACGGAACCCACAGGGCCCTTCCATGGAGATCCTTTGGCAACAGAGTCCTCTGCCTAGGCTGAACTGGGGACGTATTTCAGTACCTTAGGTAGGCCTCGGTGACCATGGCTCTTGCACATCCCAACAGAGTTAAGTGTGAAAAGTGTACTCGTCTTCAGGCTGGACGCAGAGCTTAGCTTTCGCTTCTGCCTGCGTGCTGTCCTGAGTCCAGGCCTCAATCGTCAGCACACTGTGTATTAGCAGTGGAGTTCTCCTTCAGTCACTGAGGCCAGTCGACTTGCAAACAGAGTCTGCCCAGCACTGCTTTCGCGAGGCTCTTTGACGACTGGGACACTCTTCCTTGGCAACCCAGAAAGCAGTACTTTTCCCTTGCTATGAATGGGAAGAGTGCTTCCCAGGGACCTATTTCGCCTAGGGTTCCTCAGAAGCCAGAGGACGCTCTTCAGGCACACAGTGGTCATCATGCGAAATGGGTGCACGATCCACTGTCCTATGTGTCCCCAGGGCCATAGCAGAGTTAAGGCACTCCATTTCAGAGTATGGTTTCGTGGATACAATGCACACCCAGCTCTGCTGATATGAAACACTGGATCTTACCTTGTGGCCTTAGGTCACCTTTCATTGGCCGGAGCTGAATTTGGAGTGCAGTAGGATGAGTTTCTAGAAGGGAATTGTCAGCACATTCTTGGCATTGAGAGAACGCAGCCTTGGCCCACAGCGAAACTCCTGCAGTGAAGAGAAGGTGGGCCGCTAGTGCTGTTCAGGCAGCTTTGAAGCCAAAAGCAAGTCGCTTGCAAAGCGGGAAAATGTGAACTTTCCCATCAGTGTCCCACTTTCAAGCTCGATGACAAAGCATGTTTATCTGATGATTCTGCCTAGCTACCTAGTACAAGGGAAAGACCGCCTCCATCTGCTAAGAAAGGTTTTCACGTGGGGACTGCTGTACATGCACAAGAGCATTCCCCCGCCGTGCAAAAGTTAGGCCTTGGTGAATCTGGATGGTCCCAGAAGTCCAGCATTGTCACAGGGAAAGCTGTCCGTTGTTTTCAGGCTGGAACTCAACATCTAGCTTCCGACTGCCGTAGGGAGACGTCCGTTGGGGGAGTTCACAGGTTTCATTTGTGAGGCACAGTGGCGTTTCTCAGAACCCAAATTCCTCCTTGGGGCACACCAGCATGGAATGTAAGGCTGCTTAGAACGGCGTTCCTGAGGCCATTTGAATGCTGTACAAACGAGCGCTGTCGAGCGATCCGGGCAGGGCTTTGCCATTACCGCTGCACATTCACAGCGTTAGAGCAAACGAACCCTTTTGCCTCCTGGGACTCAAAGGCAACAAAAGAGTTGGCGGCGTTCAGTGCCCCTTCACAGATGTTACAACGAATGTGAGTGCACAACGCGTCGTGAAATACATAACAGAGGAGTGGAAGCATTCCTTTAACACATGCTTCTTCGCTACTATGGCACACCTAAGCTTACAATGGGAGACATCTGGACTTTTACTTGATGCCTGGGGTGCCATTTCTTTGGCTGGTAATTTCCAGAGTGCTCCTGGAGGAGCTCCCAGCAAGGAACTGAGACAGCATGCCTCATACGAGTACACTCATAGTACTTTCGTGACGCCTTCAGGCAGCAAAGAGAAGATGGGCAGCAGGAGTGTTTTTCAGGCAGCTTTCAAACCGCAACTGTCTCGCCTACCGCGGAGGAAAATAAGGTTTTGCCAGGGTAGCCTGCTTTCAACCATGAGCTCCTATAGTTACCCTCAGTCGTTTCTGACTCCCTCAAGGAAACACACGGAACCCACAGGGCCCTTCCATGGAGATCCTTTGGCAACAGAGTCCTCTGCCTAGGCTGAACTGGGGACGTATTTCAGTACCTTAGGTAGGCCTCGGTGACCATGGCTCTTGCACATCCCAACAGAGTTAAGTGTGAAAAGTGTACTCGTCTTCAGGCTGGACGCAGAGCTTAGCTTTCGCTTCTGCCTGCGTGCTGTCCTGAGTCCAGGCCTCAATCGTCAGCACACTGTGTATTAGCAGTGGAGTTCTCTTTCAGTCACTGAGGCCAGTCGACTTGCAAACAGAGTCTGCCCAGCACTGCTTTCGCGAGGCTCTTTGACGACTGGGACACTCTTCCTTGGCAACCCAGAAAGCAGTACTTTTCCCTTGCTATGAATGGGAAGAGTGCTTCCCAGGGACCTATTTCGCCTAGGGTTCCTCAGAAGCCAGAGGACGCTCTTCAGGCACACAGTGGTCATCATGCGAAATGGGTGCACGATCCACTGTCCTATGTGTCCCCAGGGCCATAGCAGAGTTAAGGCACTCCATTTCAGAGTATGGTTTCGTGGATACAATGCACACCCAGCTCTGCTGATATGAAACACTGGATCTTACCTTGTGGCCTTAGGTCACCTTTCATTGGCCGGAGCTGAATTTGGAGTGCAGTAGGATGAGTTTCTAGAAGGGAATTGTCAGCACGTTCTTGGCATTGAGAGAACGCAGCCTTGGCCCACAGCGAAACTCCTGCAGTGAAGAGAAGGTGGGCCGCTAGTGCTGTTCAGGCAGCTTTGAAGCCAAAAGCAAGTCGCTTGCAAAGCGGGAAAATGTGAACTTTCCCATCAGTGTCCCACTTTCAAGCTCGATGACAAAGCATGTTTATCTGATGATTCTGCCTAGCTACCTAGTACAAGGGAAAGACCGCCTCCATCTGCTAAGAAAGGTTTTCACGTGGGGACTGCTGTACATGCACAAGAGCATTCCCCCGCCGTGCAAAAGTTAGGCCTTGGTGAATCTGGATGGTCCCAGAAGTCCAGCATTGTCACAGGGAAAGCTGTCCGTTGTTTTCAGGCTGGAACTCAACATCTAGCTTCCGACTGCCGTAGGGAGACGTCCGTTGGGGGAGTTCACAGGTTTCATTTGTGAGGCACAGTGGCGTTTCTCAGAACCCAAATTCCTCCTTGGGGCACACCAGCATGGAATGTAAGGCTGCTTAGAACGGCGTTCCTGAGGCCATTTGAATGCTGTACAAACGAGCGCTGTCGAGCGATCCGGGCAGGGCTTTGCCATTACCGCTGCACATTCACAGCGTTAGAGCAAACGAACCCTTTTGCCTCCTGGGACTCAAAGGCAACAAAAGAGTTGGCGGCGTTCAGTGCCCCTTCACAGATGTTACAACGAATGTGAGTGCACAACGCGTCGTGAAATACATAACAGAGGAGTGGAAGCATTCCTTTAACACATGCTTCTTCGCTACTATGGCACACCTAAGCTTACAATGGGAGACATCTGGACTTTTACTTGATGCCTGGGGTGCCATTTCTTTGGCTGGTAATTTCCAGAGTGCTCCTGGAGGAGCTCCCAGCAAGGAACTGAGACAGCATGCCTCATACGCGTACACTCATAGTACTTTCGTGACGCCTTCAGGCAGCAAAGAGAAGATGGGCAGCAGGAGTGTTTTTCAGGCAGCTTTCAAACCGCAACTGTCTCGCCTACCGCGGAGGAAAATAAGGTTTTGCCAGGGTAGCCTGCTTTCAACCATGAGCTCCTATAGTTACCCTCAGTCGTTTCTGACTCCCTCAAGGAAACACACGGAACCCACAGGGCCCTTCCATGGAGATCCTTTGGCAACAGAGTCCTCTGCCTAGGCTGAACTGGGGACGTATTTCAGTACCTTAGGTAGGCCTCGGTGACCATGGCTCTTGCACATCCCAACAGAGTTAAGTGTGAAAAGTGTACTCGTCTTCAGGCTGGATGCAGAGCTTAGCTTTCGCTTCTGCCTGCGTGCTGTCCTGAGTCCAGGCCTCAATCGTCAGCACACTGTGTATTAGCAGTGGAGTTCTCCTTCAGTCACTGAGGCCAGTCGACTTGCAAACAGAGTCTGCCCAGCACTGCTTTCGCGAGGCTCTTTGACGACTGGGACACTCTTCCTTGGCAACCCAGAAAGCAGTACTTTTCCCTTGCTATGAATGGGAAGAGTGCTTCCCAGGGACCTATTTCGCCTAGGGTTCCTCAGAAGCCAGAGGACGCTCTTCAGGCACACAGTGGTCATCATGCGAAATGGGTGCACGATCCACTGTCCTATGTGTCCCCAGGGCCATAGCAGAGTTAAGGCACTCCATTTCAGAGTATGGTTTCGTGGATACAATGCACACCCAGCTCTGCTGATATGAAACACTGGATCTTACCTTGTGGCCTTAGGTCACCTTTCATTGGCCGGAGCTGAATTTGGAGTGCAGTAGGATGAGTTTCTAGAAGGGAATTGTCAGCACATTCTTGGCATTGAGAGAACGCAGCCTTGGCCCACAGCGAAACTCCTGCAGTGAAGAGAAGGTGGGCCGCTAGTGCTGTTCAGGCAGCTTTGAAGCCAAAAGCAAGTCGCTTGCAAAGCGGGAAAATGTGAACTTTCCCATCAGTGTCCCACTTTCAAGCTCGATGACAAAGCATGTTTATCTGATGATTCTGCCTAGCTACCTAGTACAAGGGAAAGACCGCCTCCATCTGCTAAGAAAGGTTTTCACGTGGGGACTGCTGTACATGCACAAGAGCATTCCCCCGCCGTGCAAAAGTTAGGCCTTGGTGAATCTGGATGGTCCCAGAAGTCCAGCATTGTCACAGGGAAAGCTGTCCGTTGTTTTCAGGCTGGAACTCAACATCTAGCTTCCGACTGCCGTAGGGAGACGTCCGTTGGGGGAGTTCACAGGTTTCATTTGTGAGGCACAGTGGCGTTTCTCAGAACCCAAATTCCTCCCTGGGGCACACCAGCATGGAATGTAAGGCTGCTTAGAACGGCGTTCCTGAGGCCATTTGAATGCTGTACAAACGAGCGCTGTCGAGCGATCCGGGCAGGGCTTTGCCATTACCGCTGCACATTCACAGCGTTAGAGCAAACGAACCCTTTTGCCTCCTGGGACTCAAAGGCAACAAAAGAGTTGGCGGCGTTCAGTGCCCCTTCACAGATGTTACAACGAATGTGAGTGCACAACGCGTCGTGAAATACATAACAGAGGAGTGGAAGCATTCCTTTAACACATGCTTCTTCGCTACTATGGCACACCTAAGCTTACAATGGGAGACATCTGGACTTTTACTTGATGCCTGGGGTGCCATTTCTTTGGCTGGTAATTTCCAGAGTGCTCCTGGAGGAGCTCCCAGCAAGGAACTGAGACAGCATGCCTCATACGCGTACACTCATAGTACTTTCGTGACGCCTTCAGGCAGCAAAGAGAAGATGGGCAGCAGGAGTGTTTTTCAGGCAGCTTTCAAACCGCAACTGTCTCGCCTACCGCGGAGGAAAATAAGGTTTTGCCAGGGTAGCCTGCTTTCAACCATGAGCTCCTATAGTTACCCTCAGTCGTTTCTGACTCCCTCAAGGAAACACACGGAACCCACAGGGCCCTTCCATGGAGATCCTTTGGCAACAGAGTCCTCTGCCTAGGCTGAACTGGGGACGTATTTCAGTACCTTAGGTAGGCCTCGGTGACCATGGCTCTTGCACATCCCAACAGAGTTAAGTGTGAAAAGTGTACTCGTCTTCAGGCTGGACGCAGAGCTTAGCTTTCGCTTCTGCCTGCGTGCTGTCCTGAGTCCAGGCCTCAATCGTCAGCACACTGTGTATTAGCAGTGGAGTTCTCTTTCAGTCACTGAGGCCAGTCGACTTGCAAACAGAGTCTGCCCAGCACTGCTTTCGCGAGGCTCTTTGACGACTGGGACACTCTTCCTTGGCAACCCAGAAAGCAGTACTTTTCCCTTGCTATGAATGGGAAGAGTGCTTCCCAGGGACCTATTTCGCCTAGGGTTCCTCAGAAGCCAGAGGACGCTCTTCAGGCACACAGTGGTCATCATGCGAAATGGGTGCACGATCCACTGTCCTATGTGTCCCCAGGGCCATAGCAGAGTTAAGGCACTCCATTTCAGAGTATGGTTTCGTGGATACAATGTACACCCAGCTCTGCTGATATGAAACACTGGATCTTACCTTGTGGCCTTAGGTCACCTTTCATTGGCCGGAGCTGAATTTGGAGTGCAGTAGGATGAGTTTCTAGAAGGGAATTGTCAGCACGTTCTTGGCATTGAGAGAACGCAGCCTTGGCCCACAGCGAAACTCCTGCAGTGAAGAGAAGGTGGGCCGCTAGTGCTGTTCAGGCAGCTTTGAAGCCAAAAGCAAGTCGCTTGCAAAGCGGGAAAATGTGAACTTTCCCATCAGTGTCCCACTTTCAAGCTCGATGACAAAGCATGTTTATCTGATGATTCTGCCTAGCTACCTAGTACAAGGGAAAGACCGCCTCCATCTGCTAAGAAAGGTTTTCACGTGGGGACTGCTGTACATGCACAAGAGCATTCCCCCGCCGTGCAAAAGTTAGGCCTTGGTGAATCTGGATGGTCCCAGAAGTCCAGCATTGTCACAGGGAAAGCTGTCCGTTGTTTTCAGGCTGGAACTCAACATCTAGCTTCCGACTGCCGTAGGGAGACGTCCGTTGGGGGAGTTCACAGGTTTCATTTGTGAGGCACAGTGGCGTTTCTCAGAACCCAAATTCCTCCCTGGGGCACACCAGCATGGAATGTAAGGCTGCTTAGAACGGCGTTCCTGAGGCCATTTGAATGCTGTACAAACGAGCGCTGTCGAGCGATCCGGGCAGGGCTTTGCCATTACCGCTGCACATTCACAGCGTTAGAGCAAACGAACCCTTTTGCCTCCTGGGACTCAAAGGCAACAAAAGAGTTGGCGGCGTTCAGTGCCCCTTCACAGATGTTACAACGAATGTGAGTGCACAACGCGTCGTGAAATACATAACAGAGGAGTGGAAGCATTCCTTTAACACATGCTTCTTCGCTACTATGGCACACCTAAGCTTACAATGGGAGACATCTGGACTTTTACTTGATGCCTGGGGTGCCATTTCTTTGGCTGGTAATTTCCAGAGTGCTCCTGGAGGAGCTCCCAGCAAGGAACTGAGACAGCATGCCTCATACGCGTACACTCATAGTACTTTCGTGACGCCTTCAGGCAGCAAAGAGAAGATGGGCAGCAGGAGTGTTTTTCAGGCAGCTTTCAAACCGCAACTGTCTCGCCTACCGCGGAGGAAAATAAGGTTTTGCCAGGGTAGCCTGCTTTCAACCATGAGCTCCTATAGTTACCCTCAGTCGTTTCTGACTCCCTCAAGGAAACACACGGAACCCACAGGGCCCTTCCATGGAGATCCTTTGGCAACAGAGTCCTCTGCCTAGGCTGAACTGGGGACGTATTTCAGTACCTTAGGTAGGCCTCGGTGACCATGGCTCTTGCACATCCCAACAGAGTTAAGTGTGAAAAGTGTACTCGTCTTCAGGCTGGACGCAGAGCTTAGCTTTCGCTTCTGCCTGCGTGCTGTCCTGAGTCCAGGCCTCAATCGTCAGCACACTGTGTATTAGCAGTGGAGTTCTCTTTCAGTCACTGAGGCCAGTCGACTTGCAAACAGAGTCTGCCCAGCACTGCTTTCGCGAGGCTCTTTGACGACTGGGACACTCTTCCTTGGCAACCCAGAAAGCAGTACTTTTCCCTTGCTATGAATGGGAAGAGTGCTTCCCAGGGACCTATTTCGCCTAGGGTTCCTCAGAAGCCAGAGGACGCTCTTCAGGCACACAGTGGTCATCATGCGAAATGGGTGCACGATCCACTGTCCTATGTGTCCCCAGGGGCATAGCAGAGTTAAGGCACTCCATTTCAGAGTATGGTTTCGTGGATACAATGTACACCCAGCTCTGCTGATATGAAACACTGGATCTTACCTTGTGGCCTTAGGTCACCTTTCATTGGCCGGAGCTGAATTTGGAGTGCAGTAGGATGAGTTTCTAGAAGGGAATTGTCAGCACGTTCTTGGCATTGAGAGAACGCAGCCTTGGCCCACAGCGAAACTCCTGCAGTGAAGAGAAGGTGGGCCGCTAGTGCTGTTCAGGCAGCTTTGAAGCCAAAAGCAAGTCGCTTGCAAAGCGGGAAAATGTGAACTTTCCCATCAGTGTCCCACTTTCAAGCTCGATGACAAAGCATGTTTATCTGATGATTCTGCCTAGCTACCTAGTACAAGGGAAAGACCGCCTCCATCTGCTAAGAAAGGTTTTCACGTGGGGACTGCTGTACATGCACAAGAGCATTCCCCCGCCGTGCAAAAGTTAGGCCTTGGTGAATCTGGATGGTCCCAGAAGTCCAGCATTGTCACAGGGAAAGCTGTCCGTTGTTTTCAGGCTGGAACTCAACATCTAGCTTCCGACTGCCGTAGGGAGACGTCCGTTGGGGGAGTTCACAGGTTTCATTTGTGAGGCACAGTGGCGTTTCTCAGAACCCAAATTCCTCCCTGGGGCACACCAGCATGGAATGTAAGGCTGCTTAGAACGGCGTTCCTGAGGCCATTTGAATGCTGTACAAACGAGCGCTGTCGAGCGATCCGGGCAGGGCTTTGCCATTACCGCTGCACATTCACAGCGTTAGAGCAAACGAACCCTTTTGCCTCCTGGGACTCAAAGGCAACAAAAGAGTTGGCGGCGTTCAGTGCCCCTTCACAGATGTTACATTGAATGTGAGTGCACAACGCGTCGTGAAATACATAACAGAGGAGTGGAAGCATTCCTTTAACACATGCTTCTTCGCTACTATGGCACACCTAAGCTTACAATGGGAGACATCTGGACTTTTACTTGATGCCTGGGGTGCCATTTCTTTGGCTGGTAATTTCCAGAGTGCTCCTGGAGGAGCTCCCAGCAAGGAACTGAGACAGCATGCCTCATACGAGTACACTCATAGTACTTTCGTGACGCCTTCAGGCAGCAAAGAGAAGATGGGCAGCAGGAGTGTTTTTCAGGCAGCTTTCAAACCGCAACTGTCTCGCCTACCGCGGAGGAAAATAAGGTTTTGCCAGGGTAGCCTGCTTTCAACCATGAGCTCCTATAGTTACCCTCAGTCGTTTCTGACTCCCTCAAGGAAACACACGGAACCCACAGGGCCCTTCCATGGAGATCCTTTGGCAACAGAGTCCTCTGCCTAGGCTGAACTGGGGACGTATTTCAGTACCTTAGGTAGGCCTCGGTGACCATGGCTCTTGCACATCCCAACAGAGTTAAGTGTGAAAAGTGTACTCGTCTTCAGGCTGGACGCAGAGCTTAGCTTTCGCTTCTGCCTGCGTGCTGTCCTGAGTCCAGGCCTCAATCGTCAGCACACTGTGTATTAGCAGTGGAGTTCTCTTTCAGTCACTGAGGCCAGTCGACTTGCAAACAGAGTCTGCCCAGCACTGCTTTCGCGAGGCTCTTTGACGACTGGGACACTCTTCCTTGGCAACCCAGAAAGCAGTACTTTTCCCTTGCTATGAATGGGAAGAGTGCTTCCCAGGGACCTATTTCGCCTAGGGTTCCTCAGAAGCCAGAGGACGCTCTTCAGGCACACAGTGGTCATCATGCGAAATGGGTGCACGATCCACTGTCCTATGTGTCCCCAGGGGCATAGCAGAGTTAAGGCACTCCATTTCAGAGTATGGTTTCGTGGATACAATGCACACCCAGCTCTGCTGATATGAAACACTGGATCTTACCTTGTGGCCTTAGGTCACCTTTCATTGGCCGGAGCTGAATTTGGAGTGCAGTAGGATGAGTTTCTAGAAGGGAATTGTCAGCACGTTCTTGGCATTGAGAGAACGCAGCCTTGGCCCACAGCGAAACTCCTGCAGTGAAGAGAAGGTGGGCCGCTAGTGCTGTTCAGGCAGCTTTGAAGCTAAAAGCAAGTCGCTTGCAAAGCGGGAAAATGTGAACTTTCCCATCAGTGTCCCACTTTCAAGCTCGATGACAAAGCATGTTTATCTGATGATTCTGCCTAGCTACCTAGTACAAGGGAAAGACCGCCTCCATCTGCTAAGAAAGGTTTTCACGTGGGGACTGCTGTACATGCACAAGAGCATTCCCCCGCCGTGCAAAAGTTAGGCCTTGGTGAATCTGGATGGTCCCAGAAGTCCAGCATTGTCACAGGGAAAGCTGTCCGTTGTTTTCAGGCGGGAACTCAACATCTAGCTTCCGACTGCCGTAGGGAGACGTCCGTTGGGAGTTCACAGGTTTCATTTGTGAGGCACAGTGGCGTTTCTCAGAACCCAAATTCCTCCCTGGGGCACACCAGCATGGAATGTAAGGCTGCTTAGAACGGCGTTCCTGAGGCCATTTGAATGCTGTACAAACGAGCGCTGTCGAGCGATCCGGGCAGGGCTTTGCCATTACCGCTGCACATTCACAGCGTTAGAGCAAACGAACCCTTTTGCCTCCTGGGACTCAAAGGCAACAAAAGAGTTGGCGGCGTTCAGTGCCCCTTCACAGATGTTACAACGAATGTGAGTGCACAACGCGTCGTGAAATACATAACAGAGGAGTGGAAGCATTCCTTTAACACATGCTTCTTCGCTACTATGGCACACCTAAGCTTACAATGGGAGACATCTGGACTTTTACTTGATGCCTGGGGTGCCATTTCTTTGGCTGGTAATTTCCAGAGTGCTCCTGGAGGAGCTCCCAGCAAGGAACTGAGACAGCATGCCTCATACGCGTACACTCATAGTACTTTCGTGACGCCTTCAGGCAGCAAAGAGAAGATGGGCAGCAGGAGTGTTTTTCAGGCAGCTTTCAAACCGCAACTGTCTCGCCTACCGCGGAGGAAAATAAGGTTTTGCCAGGGTAGCCTGCTTTCAACCATGAGCTCCTATAGTTACCCTCAGTCGTTTCTGACTCCCTCAAGGAAACACACGGAACCCACAGGGCCCTTCCATGGAGATCCTTTGGCAACAGAGTCCTCTGCCTAGGCTGAACTGGGGACGTATTTCAGTACCTTAGGTAGGCCTCGGTGACCATGGCTCTTGCACATCCCAACAGAGTTAAGTGTGAAAAGTGTACTCGTCTTCAGGCTGGACGCAGAGCTTAGCTTTCGCTTCTGCCTGCGTGCTGTCCTGAGTCCAGGCCTCAATCGTCAGCACACTGTGTATTAGCAGTGGAGTTCTCCTTCAGTCACTGAGGCCAGTCGACTTGCAAACAGAGTCTGCCCAGCACTGCTTTCGCGAGGCTCTTTGACGACTGGGACACTCTTCCTTGGCAACCCAGAAAGCAGTACTTTTCCCTTGCTATGAATGGGAAGAGTGCTTCCCAGGGACCTATTTCGCCTAGGGTTCCTCAGAAGCCAGAGGACGCTCTTCAGGCACACAGTGGTCATCATGCGAAATGGGTGCACGATCCACTGTCCTATGTGTCCCCAGGGGCATAGCAGAGTTAAGGCACTCCATTTCAGAGTATGGTTTCGTGGATACAATGCACACCCAGCTCTGCTGATATGAAACACTGGATCTTACCTTGTGGCCTTAGGTCACCTTTCATTGGCCGGAGCTGAATTTGGAGTGCAGTAGGATGAGTTTCTAGAAGGGAATTGTCAGCACGTTCTTGGCATTGAGAGAACGCAGCCTTGGCCCACAGCGAAACTACTGCAGTGAAGAGAAGGTGGGCCGCTAGTGCTGTTCAGGCAGCTTTGAAGCCAAAAGCAAGTCGCTTGCAAAGCGGGAAAATGTGAACTTTCCCATCAGTGTCCCACTTTCAAGCTCGATGACAAAGCATGTTTATCTGATGATTCTGCCTAGCTACCTAGTACAAGGGAAAGACCGCCTCCATCTGCTAAGAAAGGTTTTCACGTGGGGACTGCTGTACATGCACAAGAGCATTCCCCCGCCGTGCAAAAGTTAGGCCTTGGTGAATCTGGATGGTCCCAGAAGTCCAGCATTGTCACAGGGAAAGCTGTCCGTTGTTTTCAGGCTGGAACTCAACATCTAGCTTCCGACTGCCGTAGGGAGACGTCCGTTGGGAGTTCACAGGTTTCATTTGTGAGGCACAGTGGCGTTTCTCAGAACCCAAATTCCTCCCTGGGGCACACCAGCATGGAATGTAAGGCTGCTTAGAACGGCGTTCCTGAGGCCATTTGAATGCTGTACAAACGAGCGCTGTCGAGCGATCCGGGCAGGGCTTTGCCATTACCGCTGCACATTCACAGCGTTAGAGCAAACGAACCCTTTTGCCTCCTGGGACTCAAAGGCAACAAAAGAGTTGGCGGCGTTCAGTGCCCCTTCACAGATGTTACAACGAATGTGAGTGCACAACGCGTCGTGAAATACATAACAGAGGAGTGGAAGCATTCCTTTAACACATGCTTCTTCGCTACTATGGCACACCTAAGCTTACAATGGGAGACATCTGGACTTTTACTTGATGCCTGGGGTGCCATTTCTTTGGCTGGTAATTTCCAGAGTGCTCCTGGAGGAGCTCCCAGCAAGGAACTGAGACAGCATGCCTCATACGCGTACACTCATAGTACTTTCGTGACGCCTTCAGGCAGCAAAGAGAAGATGGGCAGCAGGAGTGTTTTTCAGGCAGCTTTCAAACCGCAACTGTCTCGCCTACCGCGGAGGAAAATAAGGTTTTGCCAGGGTAGCCTGCTTTCAACCATGAGCTCCTATAGTTACCCTCAGTCGTTTCTGACTCCCTCAAGGAAACACACGGAACTCACAGGGCCCTTCCATGGAGATCCTTTGGCAACAGAGTCCTCTGCCTAGGCTGAACTGGGGACGTATTTCAGTACCTTAGGTAGGCCTCGGTGACCATGGCTCTTGCACATCCCAACAGAGTTAAGTGTGAAAAGTGTACTCGTCTTCAGGCTGGACGCAGAGCTTAGCTTTCGCTTCTGCCTGCGTGCTGTCCTGAGTCCAGGCCTCAATCGTCAGCACACTGTGTATTAGCAGTGGAGTTCTCCTTCAGTCACTGAGGCCAGTCGACTTGCAAACAGAGTCTGCCCAGCACTGCTTTCGCGAGGCTCTTTGACGACTGGGACACTCTTCCTTGGCAACCCAGAAAGCAGTACTTTTCCCTTGCTATGAATGGGAAGAGTGCTTCCCAGGGACCTATTTCGCCTAGGGTTCCTCAGAAGCCAGAGGACGCTCTTCAGGCACACAGTGGTCATCATGCGAAATGGGTGCACGATCCACTGTCCTATGTGTCCCCAGGGGCATAGCAGAGTTAAGGCACTCCATTTCAGAGTATGGTTTCGTGGATACAATGCACACCCAGCTCTGCTGATATGAAACACTGGATCTTACCTTGTGGCCTTAGGTCACCTTTCATTGGCCGGAGCTGAATTTGGAGTGCAGTAGGATGAGTTTCTAGAAGGGAATTGTCAGCACGTTCTTGGCATTGAGAGAACGCAGCCTTGGCCCACAGCGAAACTCCTGCAGTGAAGAGAAGGTGGGCCGCTAGTGCTGTTCAGGCAGCTTTGAAGCCAAAAGCAAGTCGCTTGCAAAGCGGGAAAATGTGAACTTTCCCATCAGTGTCCCACTTTCAAGCTCGATGACAAAGCATGTTTATCTGATGATTCTGCCTAGCTACCTAGTACAAGGGAAAGACCGCCTCCATCTGCTAAGAAAGGTTTTCACGTGGGGACTGCTGTACATGCACAAGAGCATTCCCCCGCCGTGCAAAAGTTAGGCCTTGGTGAATCTGGATGGTCCCAGAAGTCCAGCATTGTCACAGGGAAAGCTGTCCGTTGTTTTCAGGCGGGAACTCAACATCTAGCTTCCGACTGCCGTAGGGAGACGTCCGTTGGGAGTTCACAGGTTTCATTTGTGAGGCACAGTGGCGTTTCTCAGAACCCAAATTCCTCCCTGGGGCACACCAGCATGGAATGTAAGGCTGCTTAGAACGGCGTTCCTGAGGCCATTTGAATGCTGTACAAACGAGCGCTGTCGAGCGATCCGGGCAGGGCTTTGCCATTACCGCTGCACATTCACAGCGTTAGAGCAAACGAACCCTTTTGCCTCCTGGGACTCAAAGGCAACAAAAGAGTTGGCGGCGTTCAGTGCCCCTTCACAGATGTTACAACGAATGTGAGTGCACAACGCGTCGTGAAATACATAACAGAGGAGTGGAAGCATTCCTTTAACACATGCTTCTTCGCTACTATGGCACACCTAAGCTTACAATGGGAGACATCTGGACTTTTACTTGATGCCTGGGGTGCCATTTCTTTGGCTGGTAATTTCCAGAGTGCTCCTGGAGGAGCTCCCAGCAAGGAACTGAGACAGCATGCCTCATACGCGTACACTCATAGTACTTTCGTGACGCCTTCAGGCAGCAAAGAGAAGATGGGCAGCAGGAGTGTTTTTCAGGCAGCTTTCAAACCGCAACTGTCTCGCCTACCGCGGAGGAAAATAAGGTTTTGCCAGGGTAGCCTGCTTTCAACCATGAGCTCCTATAGTTACCCTCAGTCGTTTCTGACTCCCTCAAGGAAACACACGGAACCCACAGGGCCCTTCCATGGAGATCCTTTGGCAACAGAGTCCTCTGCCTAGGCTGAACTGGGGACGTATTTCAGTACCTTAGGTAGGCCTCGGTGACCATGGCTCTTGCACATCCCAACAGAGTTAAGTGTGAAAAGTGTACTCGTCTTCAGGCTGGACGCAGAGCTTAGCTTTCGCTTCTGCCTGCGTGCTGTCCTGAGTCCAGGCCTCAATCGTCAGCACACTGTGTATTAGCAGTGGAGTTCTCCTTCAGTCACTGAGGCCAGTCGACTTGCAAACAGAGTCTGCCCAGCACTGCTTTCGCGAGGCTCTTTGACGACTGGGACACTCTTCCTTGGCAACCCAGAAAGCAGTACTTTTCCCTTGCTATGAATGGGAAGAGTGCTTCCCAGGGACCTATTTCGCCTAGGGTTCCTCAGAAGCCAGAGGACGCTCTTCAGGCACACAGTGGTCATCATGCGAAATGGGTGCACGATCCACTGTCCTATGTGTCCCCAGGGGCATAGCAGAGTTAAGGCACTCCATTTCAGAGTATGGTTTCGTGGATACAATGCACACCCAGCTCTGCTGATATGAAACACTGGATCTTACCTTGTGGCCTTAGGTCACCTTTCATTGGCCGGAGCTGAATTTGGAGTGCAGTAGGATGAGTTTCTAGAAGGGAATTGTCAGCACGTTCTTGGCATTGAGAGAACGCAGCCTTGGCCCACAGCGAAACTCCTGCAGTGAAGAGAAGGTGGGCCGCTAGTGCTGTTCAGGCAGCTTTGAAGCCAAAAGCAAGTCGCTTGCAAAGCGGGAAAATGTGAACTTTCCCATCAGTGTCCCACTTTCAAGCTCGATGACAAAGCATGTTTATCTGATGATTCTGCCTAGCTACCTAGTACAAGGGAAAGACCGCCTCCATCTGCTAAGAAAGGTTTTCACGTGGGGACTGCTGTACATGCACAAGAGCATTCCCCCGCCGTGCAAAAGTTAGGCCTTGGTGAATCTGGATGGTCCCAGAAGTCCAGCATTGTCACAGGGAAAGCTGTCCGTTGTTTTCAGGCGGGAACTCAACATCTAGCTTCCGACTGCCGTAGGGAGACGTCCGTTGGGAGTTCACAGGTTTCATTTGTGAGGCACAGTGGCGTTTCTCAGAACCCAAATTCCTCCCTGGGGCACACCAGCATGGAATGTAAGGCTGCTTAGAACGGCGTTCCTGAGGCCATTTGAATGCTGTACAAACGAGCGCTGTCGAGCGATCCGGGCAGGGCTTTGCCATTACCGCTGCACATTCACAGCGTTAGAGCAAACGAACCCTTTTGCCTCCTGGGACTCAAAGGCAACAAAAGAGTTGGCGGCGTTCAGTGCCCCTTCACAGATGTTACAACGAATGTGAGTGCACAACGCGTCGTGAAATACATAACAGAGGAGTGGAAGCATTCCTTTAACACATGCTTCTTCGCTACTATGGCACACCTAAGCTTACAATGGGAGACATCTGGACTTTTACTTGATGCCTGGGGTGCCATTTCTTTGGCTGGTAATTTCCAGAGTGCTCCTGGAGGAGCTCCCAGCAAGGAACTGAGACAGCATGCCTCATACGCGTACACTCATAGTACTTTCGTGACGCCTTCAGGCAGCAAAGAGAAGATGGGCAGCAGGAGTGTTTTTCAGGCAGCTTTCAAACCGCAACTGTCTCGCCTACCGCGGAGGAAAATAAGGTTTTGCCAGGGTAGCCTGCTTTCAACCATGAGCTCCTATAGTTACCCTCAGTCGTTTCTGACTCCCTCAAGGAAACACACGGAACCCACAGGGCCCTTCCATGGAGATCCTTTGGCAACAGAGTCCTCTGCCTAGGCTGAACTGGGGACGTATTTCAGTACCTTAGGTAGGCCTCGGTGACCATGGCTCTTGCACATCCCAACAGAGTTAAGTGTGAAAAGTGTACTCGTCTTCAGGCTGGACGCAGAGCTTAGCTTTCGCTTCTGCCTGCGTGCTGTCCTGAGTCCAGGCCTCAATCGTCAGCACACTGTGTATTAGCAGTGGAGTTCTCCTTCAGTCACTGAGGCCAGTCGACTTGCAAACAGAGTCTGCCCAGCACTGCTTTCGCGAGGCTCTTTGACGACTGGGACACTCTTCCTTGGCAACCCAGAAAGCAGTACTTTTCCCTTGCTATGAATGGGAAGAGTGCTTCCCAGGGACCTATTTCGCCTAGGGTTCCTCAGAAGCCAGAGGACGCTCTTCAGGCACACAGTGGTCATCATGCGAAATGGGTGCACGATCCACTGTCCTATGTGTCCCCAGGGGCATAGCAGAGTTAAGGCACTCCATTTCAGAGTATGGTTTCGTGGATACAATGCACACCCAGCTCTGCTGATATGAAACACTGGATCTTACCTTGTGGCCTTAGGTCACCTTTCATTGGCCGGAGCTGAATTTGGAGTGCAGTAGGATGAGTTTCTAGAAGGGAATTGTCAGCACGTTCTTGGCATTGAGAGAACGCAGCCTTGGCCCACAGCGAAACTCCTGCAGTGAAGAGAAGGTGGGCCGCTAGTGCTGTTCAGGCAGCTTTGAAGCCAAAAGCAAGTCGCTTGCAAAGCGGGAAAATGTGAACTTTCCCATCAGTGTCCCACTTTCAAGCTCGATGACAAAGCATGTTTATCTGATGATTCTGCCTAGCTACCTAGTACAAGGGAAAGACCGCCTCCATCTGCTAAGAAAGGTTTTCACGTGGGGACTGCTGTACATGCACAAGAGCATTCCCCCGCCGTGCAAAAGTTAGGCCTTGGTGAATCTGGATGGTCCCAGAAGTCCAGCATTGTCACAGGGAAAGCTGTCCGTTGTTTTCAGGCGGGAACTCAACATCTAGCTTCCGACTGCCGTAGGGAGACGTCCGTTGGGAGTTCACAGGTTTCATTTGTGAGGCACAGTGGCGTTTCTCAGAACCCAAATTCCTCCCTGGGGCACACCAGCATGGAATGTAAGGCTGCTTAGAACGGCGTTCCTGAGGCCATTTGAATGCTGTACAAACGAGCGCTGTCGAGCGATCCGGGCAGGGCTTTGCCATTACCGCTGCACATTCACAGCGTTAGAGCAAACGAACCCTTTTGCCTCCTGGGACTCAAAGGCAACAAAAGAGTTGGCGGCGTTCAGTGCCCCTTCACAGATGTTACAACGAATGTGAGTGCACAACGCGTCGTGAAATACATAACAGAGGAGTGGAAGCATTCCTTTAACACATGCTTCTTCGCTACTATGGCACACCTAAGCTTACAATGGGAGACATCTGGACTTTTACTTGATGCCTGGGGTGCCATTTCTTTGGCTGGTAATTTCCAGAGTGCTCCTGGAGGAGCTCCCAGCAAGGAACTGAGACAGCATGCCTCATACGCGTACACTCATAGTACTTTCGTGACGCCTTCAGGCAGCAAAGAGAAGATGGGCAGCAGGAGTGTTTTTCAGGCAGCTTTCAAACCGCAACTGTCTCGCCTACCGCGGAGGAAAATAAGGTTTTGCCAGGGTAGCCTGCTTTCAACCATGAGCTCCTATAGTTACCCTCAGTCGTTTCTGACTCCCTCAAGGAAACACACGGAACCCACAGGGCCCTTCCATGGAGATCCTTTGGCAACAGAGTCCTCTGCCTAGGCTGAACTGGGGAAGTATTTCAGTACCTTAGGTAGGCCTCGGTGACCATGGCTCTTGCACATCCCAACAGAGTTAAGTGTGAAAAGTGTACTCGTCTTCAGGCTGGACGCAGAGCTTAGCTTTCGCTTCTGCCTGCGTGCTGTCCTGAGTCCAGGCCTCAATCGTCAGCACACTGTGTATTAGCAGTGGAGTTCTCCTTCAGTCACTGAGGCCAGTCGACTTGCAAACAGAGTCTGCCCAGCACTGCTTTCGCGAGGCTCTTTGACGACTGGGACACTCTTCCTTGGCAACCCAGAAAGCAGTACTTTTCCCTTGCTATGAATGGGAAGAGTGCTTCCCAGGGACCTATTTCGCCTAGGGTTCCTCAGAAGCCAGAGGACGCTCTTCAGGCACACAGTGGTCATCATGCGAAATGGGTGCACGATCCACTGTCCTATGTGTCCCCAGGGGCATAGCAGAGTTAAGGCACTCCATTTCAGAGTATGGTTTCGTGGATACAATGCACACCCAGCTCTGCTGATATGAAACACTGGATCTTACCTTGTGGCCTTAGGTCACCTTTCATTGGCCGGAGCTGAATTTGGAGTGCAGTAGGATGAGTTTCTAGAAGGGAATTGTCAGCACGTTCTTGGCATTGAGAGAACGCAGCCTTGGCCCACAGCGAAACTCCTGCAGTGAAGAGAAGGTGGGCCGCTAGTGCTGTTCAGGCAGCTTTGAAGCCAAAAGCAAGTCGCTTGCAAAGCGGGAAAATGTGAACTTTCCCATCAGTGTCCCACTTTCAAGCTCGATGACAAAGCATGTTTATCTGATGATTCTGCCTAGCTACCTAGTACAAGGGAAAGACCGCCTCCATCTGCTAAGAAAGGTTTTCACGTGGGGACTGCTGTACATGCACAAGAGCATTCCCCCGCCGTGCAAAAGTTAGGCCTTGGTGAATCTGGATGGTCCCAGAAGTCCAGCATTGTCACAGGGAAAGCTGTCCGTTGTTTTCAGGCGGGAACTCAACATCTAGCTTCCGACTGCCGTAGGGAGACGTCCGTTGGGAGTTCACAGGTTTCATTTGTGAGGCACAGTGGCGTTTCTCAGAACCCAAATTCCTCCTTGGGGCACACCAGCATGGAATGTAAGGCTGCTTAGAACGGCGTTCCTGAGGCCATTTGAATGCTGTACAAACGAGCGCTGTCGAGCGATCCGGGCAGGGCTTTGCCATTACCGCTGCACATTCACAGCGTTAGAGCAAACGAACCCTTTTGCCTCCTGGGACTCAAAGGCAACAAAAGAGTTGGCGGCGTTCAGTGCCCCTTCACAGATGTTACAACGAATGTGAGTGCACAACGCGTCGTGAAATACATAACAGAGGAGTGGAAGCATTCCTTTAACACATGCTTCTTCGCTACTATGGCACACCTAAGCTTACAATGGGAGACATCTGGACTTTTACTTGATGCCTGGGGTGCCATTTCTTTGGCTGGTAATTTCCAGAGTGCTCCTGGAGGAGCTCCCAGCAAGGAACTGAGACAGCATGCCTCATACGAGTACACTCATAGTACTTTCGTGACGCCTCCAGGCAGCAAAGAGAAGATGGGCAGCAGGAGTGTTTTTCAGGCAGCTTTCAAACCGCAACTGTCTCGCCTACCGCGGAGGAAAATAAGGTTTTGCCAGGGTAGCCTGCTTTCAACCATGAGCTCCTATAGTTACCCTCAGTCGTTTCTGACTCCCTCAAGGAAACACACGGAACCCACAGGGCCCTTCCATGGAGATCCTTTGGCAACAGAGTCCTCTGCCTAGGCTGAACTGGGGAAGTATTTCAGTACCTTAGGTAGGCCTCGGTGACCATGGCTCTTGCACATCCCAACAGAGTTAAGTGTGAAAAGTGTACTCGTCTTCAGGCTGGACGCAGAGCTTAGCTTTCGCTTCTGCCTGCGTGCTGTCCTGAGTCCAGGCCTCAATCGTCAGCACACTGTGTATTAGCAGTGGAGTTCTCCTTCAGTCACTGAGGCCAGTCGACTTGCAAACAGAGTCTGCCCAGCACTGCTTTCGCGAGGCTCTTTGACGACTGGGACACTCTTCCTTGGCAACCCAGAAAGCAGTACTTTTCCCTTGCTATGAATGGGAAGAGTGCTTCCCAGGGACCTATTTCGCCTAGGGTTCCTCAGAAGCCAGAGGACGCTCTTCAGGCACACAGTGGTCATCATGCGAAATGGGTGCACGATCCACTGTCCTATGTGTCCCCAGGGGCATAGCAGAGTTAAGGCACTCCATTTCAGAGTATGGTTTCGTGGATACAATGCACACCCAGCTCTGCTGATATGAAACACTGGATCTTACCTTGTGGCCTTAGGTCACCTTTCATTGGCCGGAGCTGAATTTGGAGTGCAGTAGGATGAGTTTCTAGAAGGGAATTGTCAGCACATTCTTGGCATTGAGAGAACGCAGCCTTGGCCCACAGCGAAACTCCTGCAGTGAAGAGAAGGTGGGCCGCTAGTGCTGTTCAGGCAGCTTTGAAGCCAAAAGCAAGTCGCTTGCAAAGCGGGAAAATGTGAACTTTCCCATCAGTGTCCCACTTTCAAGCTCGATGACAAAGCATGTTTATCTGATGATTCTGCCTAGCTACCTAGTACAAGGGAAAGACCGCCTCCATCTGCTAAGAAAGGTTTTCACGTGGGGACTGCTGTACATGCACAAGAGCATTCCCCCGCCGTGCAAAAGTTAGGCCTTGGTGAATCTGGATGGTCCCAGAAGTCCAGCATTGTCACAGGGAAAGCTGTCCGTTGTTTTCAGGCGGGAACTCAACATCTAGCTTCCGACTGCCGTAGGGAGACGTCCGTTGGGAGTTCACAGGTTTCATTTGTGAGGCACAGTGGCGTTTCTCAGAACCCAAATTCCTCCTTGGGGCACACCAGCATGGAATGTAAGGCTGCTTAGAACGGCGTTCCTGAGGCCATTTGAATGCTGTACAAACGAGCGCTGTCGAGCGATCCGGGCAGGGCTTTGCCATTACCGCTGCACATTCACAGCGTTAGAGCAAACGAACCCTTTTGCCTCCTGGGACTCAAAGGCAACAAAAGAGTTGGCGGCGTTCAGTGCCCCTTCACAGATGTTACAACGAATGTGAGTGCACAACGCGTCGTGAAATACATAACAGAGGAGTGGAAGCATTCCTTTAACACATGCTTCTTCGCTACTATGGCACACCTAAGCTTACAATGGGAGACATCTGGACTTTTACTTGATGCCTGGGGTGCCATTTCTTTGGCTGGTAATTTCCAGAGTGCTCCTGGAGGAGCTCCCAGCAAGGAACTGAGACAGCATGCCTCATACGAGTACACTCATAGTACTTTCGTGACGCCTCCAGGCAGCAAAGAGAAGATGGGCAGCAGGAGTGTTTTTCAGGCAGCTTTCAAACCGCAACTGTCTCGCCTACCGCGGAGGAAAATAAGGTTTTGCCAGGGTAGCCTGCTTTCAACCATGAGCTCCTATAGTTACCCTCAGTCGTTTCTGACTCCCTCAAGGAAACACACGGAACCCACAGGGCCCTTCCATGGAGATCCTTTGGCAACAGAGTCCTCTGCCTAGGCTGAACTGGGGAAGTATTTCAGTACCTTAGGTAGGCCTCGGTGACCATGGCTCTTGCACATCCCAACAGAGTTAAGTGTGAAAAGTGTACTCGTCTTCAGGCTGGACGCAGAGCTTAGCTTTCGCTTCTGCCTGCGTGCTGTCCTGAGTCCAGGCCTCAATCGTCAGCACACTGTGTATTAGCAGTGGAGTTCTCCTTCAGTCACTGAGGCCAGTCGACTTGCAAACAGAGTCTGCCCAGCACTGCTTTCGCGAGGCTCTTTGACGACTGGGACACTCTTCCTTGGCAACCCAGAAAGCAGTACTTTTCCCTTGCTATGAATGGGAAGAGTGCTTCCCAGGGACCTATTTCGCCTAGGGTTCCTCAGAAGCCAGAGGACGCTCTTCAGGCACACAGTGGTCATCATGCGAAATGGGTGCACGATCCACTGTCCTATGTGTCCCCAGGGGCATAGCAGAGTTAAGGCACTCCATTTCAGAGTATGGTTTCGTGGATACAATGCACACCCAGCTCTGCTGATATGAAACACTGGATCTTACCTTGTGGCCTTAGGTCACCTTTCATTGGCCGGAGCTGAATTTGGAGTGCAGTAGGATGAGTTTCTAGAAGGGAATTGTCAGCACGTTCTTGGCATTGAGAGAACGCAGCCTTGGCCCACAGCGAAACTCCTGCAGTGAAGAGAAGGTGGGCCGCTAGTGCTGTTCAGGCAGCTTTGAAGCCAAAAGCAAGTCGCTTGCAAAGCGGGAAAATGTGAACTTTCCCATCAGTGTCCCACTTTCAAGCTCGATGACAAAGCATGTTTATCTGATGATTCTGCCTAGCTACCTAGTACAAGGGAAAGACCGCCTCCATCTGCTAAGAAAGGTTTTCACGTGGGGACTGCTGTACATGCACAAGAGCATTCCCCCGCCGTGCAAAAGTTAGGCCTTGGTGAATCTGGATGGTCCCAGAAGTCCAGCATTGTCACAGGGAAAGCTGTCCGTTGTTTTCAGGCGGGAACTCAACATCTAGCTTCCGACTGCCGTAGGGAGACGTCCGTTGGGAGTTCACAGGTTTCATTTGTGAGGCACAGTGGCGTTTCTCAGAACCCAAATTCCTCCTTGGGGCACACCAGCATGGAATGTAAGGCTGCTTAGAACGGCGTTCCTGAGGCCATTTGAATGCTGTACAAACGAGCGCTGTCGAGCGATCCGGGCAGGGCTTTGCCATTACCGCTGCACATTCACAGCGTTAGAGCAAACGAACCCTTTTGCCTCCTGGGACTCAAAGGCAACAAAAGAGTTGGCGGCGTTCAGTGCCCCTTCACAGATGTTACAACGAATGTGAGTGCACAACGCGTCGTGAAATACATAACAGAGGAGTGGAAGCATTCCTTTAACACATGCTTCTTCGCTACTATGGCACACCTAAGCTTACAATGGGAGACATCTGGACTTTTACTTGATGCCTGGGGTGCCATTTCTTTGGCTGGTAATTTCCAGAGTGCTCCTGGAGGAGCTCCCAGCAAGGAACTGAGACAGCATGCCTCATACGAGTACACTCATAGTACTTTCGTGACGCCTCCAGGCAGCAAAGAGAAGATGGGCAGCAGGAGTGTTTTTCAGGCAGCTTTCAAACCGCAACTGTCTCGCCTACCGCGGAGGAAAATAAGGTTTTGCCAGGGTAGCCTGCTTTCAACCATGAGCTCCTATAGTTACCCTCAGTCGTTTCTGACTCCCTCAAGGAAACACACGGAACCCACAGGGCCCTTCCATGGAGATCCTTTGGCAACAGAGTCCTCTGCCTAGGCTGAACTGGGGAAGTATTTCAGTACCTTAGGTAGGCCTCGGTGACCATGGCTCTTGCACATCCCAACAGAGTTAAGTGTGAAAAGTGTACTCGTCTTCAGGCTGGACGCAGAGCTTAGCTTTCGCTTCTGCCTGCGTGCTGTCCTGAGTCCAGGCCTCAATCGTCAGCACACTGTGTATTAGCAGTGGAGTTCTCCTTCAGTCACTGAGGCCAGTCGACTTGCAAACAGAGTCTGCCCAGCACTGCTTTCGCGAGGCTCTTTGACGACTGGGACACTCTTCCTTGGCAACCCAGAAAGCAGTACTTTTCCCTTGCTATGAATGGGAAGAGTGCTTCCCAGGGACCTATTTCGCCTAGGGTTCCTCAGAAGCCAGAGGACGCTCTTCAGGCACACAGTGGTCATCATGCGAAATGGGTGCACGATCCACTGTCCTATGTGTCCCCAGGGGCATAGCAGAGTTAAGGCACTCCATTTCAGAGTATGGTTTCGTGGATACAATGCACACCCAGCTCTGCTGATATGAAACACTGGATCTTACCTTGTGGCCTTAGGTCACCTTTCATTGGCCGGAGCTGAATTTGGAGTGCAGTAGGATGAGTTTCTAGAAGGGAATTGTCAGCACATTCTTGGCATTGAGAGAACGCAGCCTTGGCCCACAGCGAAACTCCTGCAGTGAAGAGAAGGTGGGCCGCTAGTGCTGTTCAGGCAGCTTTGAAGCCAAAAGCAAGTCGCTTGCAAAGCGGGAAAATGTGAACTTTCCCATCAGTGTCCCACTTTCAAGCTCGATGACAAAGCATGTTTATCTGATGATTCTGCCTAGCTACCTAGTACAAGGGAAAGACCGCCTCCATCTGCTAAGAAAGGTTTTCACGTGGGGACTGCTGTACATGCACAAGAGCATTCCCCCGCCGTGCAAAAGTTAGGCCTTGGTGAATCTGGATGGTCCCAGAAGTCCAGCATTGTCACAGGGAAAGCTGTCCGTTGTTTTCAGGCGGGAACTCAACATCTAGCTTCCGACTGCCGTAGGGAGACGTCCGTTGGGAGTTCACAGGTTTCATTTGTGAGGCACAGTGGCGTTTCTCAGAACCCAAATTCCTCCTTGGGGCACACCAGCATGGAATGTAAGGCTGCTTAGAACGGCGTTCCTGAGGCCATTTGAATGCTGTACAAACGAGCGCTGTCGAGCGATCCGGGCAGGGCTTTGCCATTACCGCTGCACATTCACAGCGTTAGAGCAAACGAACCCTTTTGCCTCCTGGGACTCAAAGGCAACAAAAGAGTTGGCGGCGTTCAGTGCCCCTTCACAGATGTTACAACGAATGTGAGTGCACAACGCGTCGTGAAATACATAACAGAGGAGTGGAAGCATTCCTTTAACACATGCTTCTTCGCTACTATGGCACACCTAAGCTTACAATGGGAGACATCTGGACTTTTACTTGATGCCTGGGGTGCCATTTCTTTGGCTGGTAATTTCCAGAGTGCTCCTGGAGGAGCTCCCAGCAAGGAACTGAGACAGCATGCCTCATACGAGTACACTCATAGTACTTTCGTGACGCCTCCAGGCAGCAAAGAGAAGATGGGCAGCAGGAGTGTTTTTCAGGCAGCTTTCAAACCGCAACTGTCTCGCCTACCGCGGAGGAAAATAAGGTTTTGCCAGGGTAGCCTGCTTTCAACCATGAGCTCCTATAGTTACCCTCAGTCGTTTCTGACTCCCTCAAGGAAACACACGGAACCCACAGGGCCCTTCCATGGAGATCCTTTGGCAACAGAGTCCTCTGCCTAGGCTGAACTGGGGAAGTATTTCAGTACCTTAGGTAGGCCTCGGTGACCATGGCTCTTGCACATCCCAACAGAGTTAAGTGTGAAAAGTGTACTCGTCTTCAGGCTGGACGCAGAGCTTAGCTTTCGCTTCTGCCTGCGTGCTGTCCTGAGTCCAGGCCTCAATCGTCAGCACACTGTGTATTAGCAGTGGAGTTCTCCTTCAGTCACTGAGGCCAGTCGACTTGCAAACAGAGTCTGCCCAGCACTGCTTTCGCGAGGCTCTTTGACGACTGGGACACTCTTCCTTGGCAACCCAGAAAGCAGTACTTTTCCCTTGCTATGAATGGGAAGAGTGCTTCCCAGGGACCTATTTCGCCTAGGGTTCCTCAGAAGCCAGAGGACGCTCTTCAGGCACACAGTGGTCATCATGCGAAATGGGTGCACGATCCACTGTCCTATGTGTCCCCAGGGGCATAGCAGAGTTAAGGCACTCCATTTCAGAGTATGGTTTCGTGGATACAATGCACACCCAGCTCTGCTGATATGAAACACTGGATCTTACCTTGTGGCCTTAGGTCACCTTTCATTGGCCGGAGCTGAATTTGGAGTGCAGTAGGATGAGTTTCTAGAAGGGAATTGTCAGCACGTTCTTGGCATTGAGAGAACGCAGCCTTGGCCCACAGCGAAACTCCTGCAGTGAAGAGAAGGTGGGCCGCTAGTGCTGTTCAGGCAGCTTTGAAGCCAAAAGCAAGTCGCTTGCAAAGCGGGAAAATGTGAACTTTCCCATCAGTGTCCCACTTTCAAGCTCGATGACAAAGCATGTTTATCTGATGATTCTGCCTAGCTACCTAGTACAAGGGAAAGACCGCCTCCATCTGCTAAGAAAGGTTTTCACGTGGGGACTGCTGTACATGCACAAGAGCATTCCCCCGCCGTGCAAAAGTTAGGCCTTGGTGAATCTGGATGGTCCCAGAAGTCCAGCATTGTCACAGGGAAAGCTGTCCGTTGTTTTCAGGCGGGAACTCAACATCTAGCTTCCGACTGCCGTAGGGAGACGTCCGTTGGGAGTTCACAGGTTTCATTTGTGAGGCACAGTGGCGTTTCTCAGAACCCAAATTCCTCCTTGGGGCACACCAGCATGGAATGTAAGGCTGCTTAGAACGGCGTTCCTGAGGCCATTTGAATGCTGTACAAACGAGCGCTGTCGAGCGATCCGGGCAGGGCTTTGCCATTACCGCTGCACATTCACAGCGTTAGAGCAAACGAACCCTTTTGCCTCCTGGGACTCAAAGGCAACAAAAGAGTTGGCGGCGTTCAGTGCCCCTTCACAGATGTTACAACGAATGTGAGTGCACAACGCGTCGTGAAATACATAACAGAGGAGTGGAAGCATTCCTTTAACACATGCTTCTTCGCTACTATGGCACACCTAAGCTTACAATGGGAGACATCTGGACTTTTACTTGATGCCTGGGGTGCCATTTCTTTGGCTGGTAATTTCCAGAGTGCTCCTGGAGGAGCTCCCAGCAAGGAACTGAGACAGCATGCCTCATACGAGTACACTCATAGTACTTTCGTGACGCCTCCAGGCAGCAAAGAGAAGATGGGCAGCAGGAGTGTTTTTCAGGCAGCTTTCAAACCGCAACTGTCTCGCCTACCGCGGAGGAAAATAAGGTTTTGCCAGGGTAGCCTGCTTTCAACCATGAGCTCCTATAGTTACCCTCAGTCGTTTCTGACTCCCTCAAGGAAACACACGGAACCCACAGGGCCCTTCCATGGAGATCCTTTGGCAACAGAGTCCTCTGCCTAGGCTGAACTGGGGAAGTATTTCAGTACCTTAGGTAGGCCTCGGTGACCATGGCTCTTGCACATCCCAACAGAGTTAAGTGTGAAAAGTGTACTCGTCTTCAGGCTGGACGCAGAGCTTAGCTTTCGCTTCTGCCTGCGTGCTGTCCTGAGTCCAGGCCTCAATCGTCAGCACACTGTGTATTAGCAGTGGAGTTCTCCTTCAGTCACTGAGGCCAGTCGACTTGCAAACAGAGTCTGCCCAGCACTGCTTTCGCGAGGCTCTTTGACGACTGGGACACTCTTCCTTGGCAACCCAGAAAGCAGTACTTTTCCCTTGCTATGAATGGGAAGAGTGCTTCCCAGGGACCTATTTCGCCTAGGGTTCCTCAGAAGCCAGAGGACGCTCTTCAGGCACACAGTGGTCATCATGCGAAATGGGTGCACGATCCACTGTCCTATGTGTCCCCAGGGGCATAGCAGAGTTAAGGCACTCCACTTCAGAGTATGGTTTCGTGGATACAATGCACACCCAGCTCTGCTGATATGAAACACTGGATCTTACCTTGTGGCCTTAGGTCACCTTTCATTGGCCGGAGCTGAATTTGGAGTGCAGTAGGATGAGTTTCTAGAAGGGAATTGTCAGCACATTCTTGGCATTGAGAGAACGCAGCCTTGGCCCACAGCGAAACTCCTGCAGTGAAGAGAAGGTGGGCCGCTAGTGCTGTTCAGGCAGCTTTGAAGCCAAAAGCAAGTCGCTTGCAAAGCGGGAAAATGTGAACTTTCCCATCAGTGTCCCACTTTCAAGCTCGATGACAAAGCATGTTTATCTGATGATTCTGCCTAGCTACCTAGTACAAGGGAAAGACCGCCTCCATCTGCTAAGAAAGGTTTTCACGTGGGGACTGCTGTACATGCACAAGAGCATTCCCCCGCCGTGCAAAAGTTAGGCCTTGGTGAATCTGGATGGTCCCAGAAGTCCAGCATTGTCACAGGGAAAGCTGTCCGTTGTTTTCAGGCGGGAACTCAACATCTAGCTTCCGACTGCCGTAGGGAGACGTCCGTTGGGAGTTCACAGGTTTCATTTGTGAGGCACAGTGGCGTTTCTCAGAACCCAAATTCCTCCTTGGGGCACACCAGCATGGAATGTAAGGCTGCTTAGAACGGCGTTCCTGAGGCCATTTGAATGCTGTACAAACGAGCGCTGTCGAGCGATCCGGGCAGGGCTTTGCCATTACCGCTGCACATTCACAGCGTTAGAGCAAACGAACCCTTTTGCCTCCTGGGACTCAAAGGCAACAAAAGAGTTGGCGGCGTTCAGTGCCCCTTCACAGATGTTACAACGAATGTGAGTGCACAACGCGTCGTGAAATACATAACAGAGGAGTGGAAGCATTCCTTTAACACATGCTTCTTCGCTACTATGGCACACCTAAGCTTACAATGGGAGACATCTGGACTTTTACTTGATGCCTGGGGTGCCATTTCTTTGGCTGGTAATTTCCAGAGTGCTCCTGGAGGAGCTCCCAGCAAGGAACTGAGACAGCATGCCTCATACGAGTACACTCATAGTACTTTCGTGACGCCTCCAGGCAGCAAAGAGAAGATGGGCAGCAGGAGTGTTTTTCAGGCAGCTTTCAAACCGCAACTGTCTCGCCTACCGCGGAGGAAAATAAGGTTTTGCCAGGGTAGCCTGCTTTCAACCATGAGCTCCTATAGTTACCCTCAGTCGTTTCTGACTCCCTCAAGGAAACACACGGAACCCACAGGGCCCTTCCATGGAGATCCTTTGGCAACAGAGTCCTCTGCCTAGGCTGAACTGGGGAAGTATTTCAGTACCTTAGGTAGGCCTCGGTGACCATGGCTCTTGCACATCCCAACAGAGTTAAGTGTGAAAAGTGTACTCGTCTTCAGGCTGGACGCAGAGCTTAGCTTTCGCTTCTGCCTGCGTGCTGTCCTGAGTCCAGGCCTCAATCGTCAGCACACTGTGTATTAGCAGTGGAGTTCTCCTTCAGTCACTGAGGCCAGTCGACTTGCAAACAGAGTCTGCCCAGCACTGCTTTCGCGAGGCTCTTTGACGACTGGGACACTCTTCCTTGGCAACCCAGAAAGCAGTACTTTTCCCTTGCTATGAATGGGAAGAGTGCTTCCCAGGGACCTATTTCGCCTAGGGTTCCTCAGAAGCCAGAGGACGCTCTTCAGGCACACAGTGGTCATCATGCGAAATGGGTGCACGATCCACTGTCCTATGTGTCCCCAGGGGCATAGCAGAGTTAAGGCACTCCACTTCAGAGTATGGTTTCGTGGATACAATGCACACCCAGCTCTGCTGATATGAAACACTGGATCTTACCTTGTGGCCTTAGGTCACCTTTCATTGGCCGGAGCTGAATTTGGAGTGCAGTAGGATGAGTTTCTAGAAGGGAATTGTCAGCACGTTCTTGGCATTGAGAGAACGCAGCCTTGGCCCACAGCGAAACTCCTGCAGTGAAGAGAAGGTGGGCCGCTAGTGCTGTTCAGGCAGCTTTGAAGCCAAAAGCAAGTCGCTTGCAAAGCGGGAAAATGTGAACTTTCCCATCAGTGTCCCACTTTCAAGCTCGATGACAAAGCATGTTTATCTGATGATTCTGCCTAGCTACCTAGTACAAGGGAAAGACCGCCTCCATCTGCTAAGAAAGGTTTTCACGTGGGGACTGCTGTACATGCACAAGAGCATTCCCCCGCCGTGCAAAAGTTAGGCCTTGGTGAATCTGGATGGTCCCAGAAGTCCAGCATTGTCACAGGGAAAGCTGTCCGTTGTTTTCAGGCGGGAACTCAACATCTAGCTTCCGACTGCCGTAGGGAGACGTCCGTTGGGAGTTCACAGGTTTCATTTGTGAGGCACAGTGGCGTTTCTCAGAACCCAAATTCCTCCTTGGGGCACACCAGCATGGAATGTAAGGCTGCTTAGAACGGCGTTCCTGAGGCCATTTGAATGCTGTACAAACGAGCGCTGTCGAGCGATCCGGGCAGGGCTTTGCCATTACCGCTGCACATTCACAGTGTTAGAGCAAACGAACCCTTTTGCCTCCTGGGACTCAAAGGCAACAAAAGAGTTGGCGGCGTTCAGTGCCCCTTCACAGATGTTACAACGAATGTGAGTGCACAACGCGTCGTGAAATACATAACAGAGGAGTGGAAGCATTCCTTTAACACATGCTTCTTCGCTACTATGGCACACCTAAGCTTACAATGGGAGACATCTGGACTTTTACTTGATGCCTGGGGTGCCATTTCTTTGGCTGGTAATTTCCAGAGTGCTCCTGGAGGAGCTCCCAGCAAGGAACTGAGACAGCATGCCTCATACGAGTACACTCATAGTACTTTCGTGACGCCTCCAGGCAGCAAAGAGAAGATGGGCAGCAGGAGTGTTTTTCAGGCAGCTTTCAAACCGCAACTGTCTCGCCTACCGCGGAGGAAAATAAGGTTTTGCCAGGGTAGCCTGCTTTCAACCATGAGCTCCTATAGTTACCCTCAGTCGTTTCTGACTCCCTCAAGGAAACACACGGAACCCACAGGGCCCTTCCATGGAGATCCTTTGGCAACAGAGTCCTCTGCCTAGGCTGAACTGGGGAAGTATTTCAGTACCTTAGGTAGGCCTCGGTGACCATGGCTCTTGCACATCCCAACAGAGTTAAGTGTGAAAAGTGTACTCGTCTTCAGGCTGGACGCAGAGCTTAGCTTTCGCTTCTGCCTGCGTGCTGTCCTGAGTCCAGGCCTCAATCGTCAGCACACTGTGTATTAGCAGTGGAGTTCTCCTTCAGTCACTGAGGCCAGTCGACTTGCAAACAGAGTCTGCCCAGCACTGCTTTCGCGAGGCTCTTTGACGACTGGGACACTCTTCCTTGGCAACCCAGAAAGCAGTACTTTTCCCTTGCTATGAATGGGAAGAGTGCTTCCCAGGGACCTATTTCGCCTAGGGTTCCTCAGAAGCCAGAGGACGCTCTTCAGGCACACAGTGGTCATCATGCGAAATGGGTGCACGATCCACTGTCCTATGTGTCCCCAGGGGCATAGCAGAGTTAAGGCACTCCACTTCAGAGTATGGTTTCGTGGATACAATGCACACCCAGCTCTGCTGATATGAAACACTGGATCTTACCTTGTGGCCTTAGGTCACCTTTCATTGGCCGGAGCTGAATTTGGAGTGCAGTAGGATGAGTTTCTAGAAGGGAATTGTCAGCACATTCTTGGCATTGAGAGAACGCAGCCTTGGCCCACAGCGAAACTCCTGCAGTGAAGAGAAGGTGGGCCGCTAGTGCTGTTCAGGCAGCTTTGAAGCCAAAAGCAAGTCGCTTGCAAAGCGGGAAAATGTGAACTTTCCCATCAGTGTCCCACTTTCAAGCTCGATGACAAAGCATGTTTATCTGATGATTCTGCCTAGCTACCTAGTACAAGGGAAAGACCGCCTCCATCTGCTAAGAAAGGTTTTCACGTGGGGACTGCTGTACATGCACAAGAGCATTCCCCCGCCGTGCAAAAGTTAGGCCTTGGTGAATCTGGATGGTCCCAGAAGTCCAGCATTGTCACAGGGAAAGCTGTCCGTTGTTTTCAGGCGGGAACTCAACATCTAGCTTCCGACTGCCGTAGGGAGACGTCCGTTGGGAGTTCACAGGTTTCATTTGTGAGGCACAGTGGCGTTTCTCAGAACCCAAATTCCTCCTTGGGGCACACCAGCATGGAATGTAAGGCTGCTTAGAACGGCGTTCCTGAGGCCATTTGAATGCTGTACAAACGAGCGCTGTCGAGCGATCCGGGCAGGGCTTTGCCATTACCGCTGCACATTCACAGCGTTAGAGCAAACGAACCCTTTTGCCTCCTGGGACTCAAAGGCAACAAAAGAGTTGGCGGCGTTCAGTGCCCCTTCACAGATGTTACAACGAATGTGAGTGCACAACGCGTCGTGAAATACATAACAGAGGAGTGGAAGCATTCCTTTAACACATGCTTCTTCGCTACTATGGCACACCTAAGCTTACAATGGGAGACATCTGGACTTTTACTTGATGCCTGGGGTGCCATTTCTTTGGCTGGTAATTTCCAGAGTGCTCCTGGAGGAGCTCCCAGCAAGGAACTGAGACAGCATGCCTCATACGAGTACACTCATAGTACTTTCGTGACGCCTTCAGGCAGCAAAGGGAAGATGGGCAGCAGGAGTGTTTTTCAGGCAGCTTTCAAACCGCAACTGTCTCGCCTACCGCGGAGGAAAATAAGGTTTTGCCAGGGTAGCCTGCTTTCAACCATGAGCTCCTATAGTTACCCTCAGTCGTTTCTGACTCCCTCAAGGAAACACACGGAACCCACAGGGCCCTTCCATGGAGATCCTTTGGCAACAGAGTCCTCTGCCTAGGCTGAACTGGGGAAGTATTTCAGTACCTTAGGTAGGCCTCGGTGACCATGGCTCTTGCACATCCCAACAGAGTTAAGTGTGAAAAGTGTACTCGTCTTCAGGCTGGACGCAGAGCTTAGCTTTCGCTTCTGCCTGCGTGCTGTCCTGAGTCCAGGCCTCAATCGTCAGCACACTGTGTATTAGCAGTGGAGTTCTCCTTCAGTCACTGAGGCCAGTCGACTTGCAAACAGAGTCTGCCCAGCACTGCTTTCGCGAGGCTCTTTGACGACTGGGACACTCTTCCTTGGCAACCCAGAAAGCAGTACTTTTCCCTTGCTATGAATGGGAAGAGTGCTTCCCAGGGACCTATTTCGCCTAGGGTTCCTCAGAAGCCAGAGGACGCTCTTCAGGCACACAGTGGTCATCATGCGAAATGGGTGCACGATCCACTGTCCTATGTGTCCCCAGGGGCATAGCAGAGTTAAGGCACTCCACTTCAGAGTATGGTTTCGTGGATACAATGCACACCCAGCTCTGCTGATATGAAACACTGGATCTTACCTTGTGGCCTTAGGTCACCTTTCATTGGCCGGAGCTGAATTTGGAGTGCAGTAGGATGAGTTTCTAGAAGGGAATTGTCAGCACGTTCTTGGCATTGAGAGAACGCAGCCTTGGCCCACAGCGAAACTCCTGCAGTGAAGAGAAGGTGGGCCGCTAGTGCTGTTCAGGCAGCTTTGAAGCCAAAAGCAAGTCGCTTGCAAAGCGGGAAAATGTGAACTTTCCCATCAGTGTCCCACTTTCAAGCTCGATGACAAAGCATGTTTATCTGATGATTCTGCCTAGCTACCTAGTACAAGGGAAAGACCGCCTCCATCTGCTAAGAAAGGTTTTCACGTGGGGACTGCTGTACATGCACAAGAGCATTCCCCCGCCGTGCAAAAGTTAGGCCTTGGTGAATCTGGATGGTCCCAGAAGTCCAGCATTGTCACAGGGAAAGCTGTCCGTTGTTTTCAGGCGGGAACTCAACATCTAGCTTCCGACTGCCGTAGGGAGACGTCCGTTGGGAGTTCACAGGTTTCATTTGTGAGGCACAGTGGCGTTTCTCAGAACCCAAATTCCTCCTTGGGGCACACCAGCATGGAATGTAAGGCTGCTTAGAACGGCGTTCCTGAGGCCATTTGAATGCTGTACAAACGAGCGCTGTCGAGCGATCCGGGCAGGGCTTTGCCATTACCGCTGCACATTCACAGCGTTAGAGCAAACGAACCCTTTTGCCTCCTGGGACTCAAAGGCAACAAAAGAGTTGGCGGCGTTCAGTGCCCCTTCACAGATGTTACAACGAATGTGAGTGCACAACGCGTCGTGAAATACATAACAGAGGAGTGGAAGCATTCCTTTAACACATGCTTCTTCGCTACTATGGCACACCTAAGCTTACAATGGGAGACATCTGGACTTTTACTTGATGCCTGGGGTGCCATTTCTTTGGCTGGTAATTTCCAGAGTGCTCCTGGAGGAGCTCCCAGCAAGGAACTGAGACAGCATGCCTCATACGAGTACACTCATAGTACTTTCGTGACGCCTTCAGGCAGCAAAGGGAAGATGGGCAGCAGGAGTGTTTTTCAGGCAGCTTTCAAACCGCAACTGTCTCGCCTACCGCGGAGGAAAATAAGGTTTTGCCAGGGTAGCCTGCTTTCAACCATGAGCTCCTATAGTTACCCTCAGTCGTTTCTGACTCCCTCAAGGAAACACACGGAACCCACAGGGCCCTTCCATGGAGATCCTTTGGCAACAGAGTCCTCTGCCTAGGCTGAACTGGGGAAGTATTTCAGTACCTTAGGTAGGCCTCGGTGACCATGGCTCTTGCACATCCCAACAGAGTTAAGTGTGAAAAGTGTACTCGTCTTCAGGCTGGACGCAGAGCTTAGCTTTCGCTTCTGCCTGCGTGCTGTCCTGAGTCCAGGCCTCAATCGTCAGCACACTGTGTATTAGCAGTGGAGTTCTCCTTCAGTCACTGAGGCCAGTCGACTTGCAAACAGAGTCTGCCCAGCACTGCTTTCGCGAGGCTCTTTGACGACTGGGACACTCTTCCTTGGCAACCCAGAAAGCAGTACTTTTCCCTTGCTATGAATGGGAAGAGTGCTTCCCAGGGACCTATTTCGCCTAGGGTTCCTCAGAAGCCAGAGGACGCTCTTCAGGCACACAGTGGTCATCATGCGAAATGGGTGCACGATCCACTGTCCTATGTGTCCCCAGGGGCATAGCAGAGTTAAGGCACTCCACTTCAGAGTATGGTTTCGTGGATACAATGCACACCCAGCTCTGCTGATATGAAACACTGGATCTTACCTTGTGGCCTTAGGTCACCTTTCATTGGCCGGAGCTGAATTTGGAGTGCAGTAGGATGAGTTTCTAGAAGGGAATTGTCAGCACATTCTTGGCATTGAGAGAACGCAGCCTTGGCCCACAGCGAAACTCCTGCAGTGAAGAGAAGGTGGGCCGCTAGTGCTGTTCAGGCAGCTTTGAAGCCAAAAGCAAGTCGCTTGCAAAGCGGGAAAATGTGAACTTTCCCATCAGTGTCCCACTTTCAAGCTCGATGACAAAGCATGTTTATCTGATGATTCTGCCTAGCTACCTAGTACAAGGGAAAGACCGCCTCCATCTGCTAAGAAAGGTTTTCACGTGGGGACTGCTGTACATGCACAAGAGCATTCCCCCGCCGTGCAAAAGTTAGGCCTTGGTGAATCTGGATGGTCCCAGAAGTCCAGCATTGTCACAGGGAAAGCTGTGCGTTGTTTTCAGGCGGGAACTCAACATCTAGCTTCCGACTGCCGTAGGGAGACGTCCGTTGGGAGTTCACAGGTTTCATTTGTGAGGCACAGTGGCGTTTCTCAGAACCCAAATTCCTCCTTGGGGCACACCAGCATGGAATGTAAGGCTGCTTAGAACGGCGTTCCTGAGGCCATTTGAATGCTGTACAAACGAGCGCTGTCGAGCGATCCGGGCAGGGCTTTGCCATTACCGCTGCACATTCACAGCGTTAGAGCAAACGAACCCTTTTGCCTCCTGGGACTCAAAGGCAACAAAAGAGTTGGCGGCGTTCAGTGCCCCTTCACAGATGTTACAACGAATGTGAGTGCACAACGCGTCGTGAAATACATAACAGAGGAGTGGAAGCATTCCTTTAACACATGCTTCTTCGCTACTATGGCACACCTAAGCTTACAATGGGAGACATCTGGACTTTTACTTGATGCCTGGGGTGCCATTTCTTTGGCTGGTAATTTCCAGAGTGCTCCTGGAGGAGCTCCCAGCAAGGAACTGAGACAGCATGCCTCATACGAGTACACTCATAGTACTTTCGTGACGCCTTCAGGCAGCAAAGAGAAGATGGGCAGCAGGAGTGTTTTTCAGGCAGCTTTCAAACCGCAACTGTCTCGCCTACCGCGGAGGAAAATAAGGTTTTGCCAGGGTAGCCTGCTTTCAACCATGAGCTCCTATAGTTACCCTCAGTCGTTTCTGACTCCCTCAAGGAAACACACGGAACCCACAGGGCCCTTCCATGGAGATCCTTTGGCAACAGAGTCCTCTGCCTAGGCTGAACTGGGGAAGTATTTCAGTACCTTAGGTAGGCCTCGGTGACCATGGCTCTTGCACATCCCAACAGAGTTAAGTGTGAAAAGTGTACTCGTCTTCAGGCTGGACGCAGAGCTTAGCTTTCGCTTCTGCCTGCGTGCTGTCCTGAGTCCAGGCCTCAATCGTCAGCACACTGTGTATTAGCAGTGGAGTTCTCCTTCAGTCACTGAGGCCAGTCGACTTGCAAACAGAGTCTGCCCAGCACTGCTTTCGCGAGGCTCTTTGACGACTGGGACACTCTTCCTTGGCAACCCAGAAAGCAGTACTTTTCCCTTGCTATGAATGGGAAGAGTGCTTCCCAGGGACCTATTTCGCCTAGGGTTCCTCAGAAGCCAGAGGACGCTCTTCAGGCACACAGTGGTCATCATGCGAAATGGGTGCACGATCCACTGTCCTATGTGTCCCCAGGGGCATAGCAGAGTTAAGGCACTCCACTTCAGAGTATGGTTTCGTGGATACAATGCACACCCAGCTCTGCTGATATGAAACACTGGATCTTACCTTGTGGCCTTAGGTCACCTTTCATTGGCCGGAGCTGAATTTGGAGTGCAGTAGGATGAGTTTCTAGAAGGGAATTGTCAGCACATTCTTGGCATTGAGAGAACGCAGCCTTGGCCCACAGCGAAACTCCTGCAGTGAAGAGAAGGTGGGCCGCTAGTGCTGTTCAGGCAGCTTTGAAGCCAAAAGCAAGTCGCTTGCAAAGCGGGAAAATGTGAACTTTCCCATCAGTGTCCCACTTTCAAGCTCGATGACAAAGCATGTTTATCTGATGATTCTGCCTAGCTACCTAGTACAAGGGAAAGACCGCCTCCATCTGCTAAGAAAGGTTTTCACGTGGGGACTGCTGTACATGCACAAGAGCATTCCCCCGCCGTGCAAAAGTTAGGCCTTGGTGAATCTGGATGGTCCCAGAAGTCCAGCATTGTCACAGGGAAAGCTGTCCGTTGTTTTCAGGCGGGAACTCAACATCTAGCTTCCGACTGCCGTAGGGAGACGTCCGTTGGGAGTTCACAGGTTTCATTTGTGAGGCACAGTGGCGTTTCTCAGAACCCAAATTCCTCCTTGGGGCACACCAGCATGGAATGTAAGGCTGCTTAGAACGGCGTTCCTGAGGCCATTTGAATGCTGTACAAACGAGCGCTGTCGAGCGATCCGGGCAGGGCTTTGCCATTACCGCTGCACATTCACAGCGTTAGAGCAAACGAACCCTTTTGCCTCCTGGGACTCAAAGGCAACAAAAGAGTTGGCGGCGTTCAGTGCCCCTTCACAGATGTTACAACGAATGTGAGTGCACAACGCGTCGTGAAATACATAACAGAGGAGTGGAAGCATTCCTTTAACACATGCTTCTTCGCTACTATGGCACACCTAAGCTTACAATGGGAGACATCTGGACTTTTACTTGATGCCTGGGGTGCCATTTCTTTGGCTGGTAATTTCCAGAGTGCTCCTGGAGGAGCTCCCAGCAAGGAACTGAGACAGCATGCCTCATACGAGTACACTCATAGTACTTTCGTGACGCCTTCAGGCAGCAAAGAGAAGATGGGCAGCAGGAGTGTTTTTCAGGCAGCTTTCAAACCGCAACTGTCTCGCCTACCGCGGAGGAAAATAAGGTTTTGCCAGGGTAGCCTGCTTTCAACCATGAGCTCCTATAGTTACCCTCAGTCGTTTCTGACTCCCTCAAGGAAACACACGGAACCCACAGGGCCCTTCCATGGAGATCCTTTGGCAACAGAGTCCTCTGCCTAGGCTGAACTGGGGAAGTATTTCAGTACCTTAGGTAGGCCTCGGTGACCATGGCTCTTGCACATCCCAACAGAGTTAAGTGTGAAAAGTGTACTCGTCTTCAGGCTGGACGCAGAGCTTAGCTTTCGCTTCTGCCTGCGTGCTGTCCTGAGTCCAGGCCTCAATCGTCAGCACACTGTGTATTAGCAGTGGAGTTCTCCTTCAGTCACTGAGGCCAGTCGACTTGCAAACAGAGTCTGCCCAGCACTGCTTTCGCGAGGCTCTTTGACGACTGGGACACTCTTCCTTGGCAACCCAGAAAGCAGTACTTTTCCCTTGCTATGAATGGGAAGAGTGCTTCCCAGGGACCTATTTCGCCTAGGGTTCCTCAGAAGCCAGAGGACGCTCTTCAGGCACACAGTGGTCATCATGCGAAATGGGTGCACGATCCACTGTCCTATGTGTCCCCAGGGGCATAGCAGAGTTAAGGCACTCCACTTCAGAGTATGGTTTCGTGGATACAATGCACACCCAGCTCTGCTGATATGAAACACTGGATCTTACCTTGTGGCCTTAGGTCACCTTTCATTGGCCGGAGCTGAATTTGGAGTGCAGTAGGATGAGTTTCTAGAAGGGAATTGTCAGCACATTCTTGGCATTGAGAGAACGCAGCCTTGGCCCACAGCGAAACTCCTGCAGTGAAGAGAAGGTGGGCCGCTAGTGCTGTTCAGGCAGCTTTGAAGCCAAAAGCAAGTCGCTTGCAAAGCGGGAAAATGTGAACTTTCCCATCAGTGTCCCACTTTCAAGCTCGATGACAAAGCATGTTTATCTGATGATTCTGCCTAGCTACCTAGTACAAGGGAAAGACCGCCTCCATCTGCTAAGAAAGGTTTTCACGTGGGGACTGCTGTACATGCACAAGAGCATTCCCCCGCCGTGCAAAAGTTAGGCCTTGGTGAATCTGGATGGTCCCAGAAGTCCAGCATTGTCACAGGGAAAGCTGTGCGTTGTTTTCAGGCGGGAACTCAACATCTAGCTTCCGACTGCCGTAGGGAGACGTCCGTTGGGAGTTCACAGGTTTCATTTGTGAGGCACAGTGGCGTTTCTCAGAACCCAAATTCCTCCTTGGGGCACACCAGCATGGAATGTAAGGCTGCTTAGAACGGCGTTCCTGAGGCCATTTGAATGCTGTACAAACGAGCGCTGTCGAGCGATCCGGGCAGGGCTTTGCCATTACCGCTGCACATTCACAGCGTTAGAGCAAACGAACCCTTTTGCCTCCTGGGACTCAAAGGCAACAAAAGAGTTGGCGGCGTTCAGTGCCCCTTCACAGATGTTACAACGAATGTGAGTGCACAACGCGTCGTGAAATACATAACAGAGGAGTGGAAGCATTCCTTTAACACATGCTTCTTCGCTACTATGGCACACCTAAGCTTACAATGGGAGACATCTGGACTTTTACTTGATGCCTGGGGTGCCATTTCTTTGGCTGGTAATTTCCAGAGTGCTCCTGGAGGAGCTCCCAGCAAGGAACTGAGACAGCATGCCTCATACGAGTACACTCATAGTACTTTCGTGACGCCTTCAGGCAGCAAAGAGAAGATGGGCAGCAGGAGTGTTTTTCAGGCAGCTTTCAAACCGCAACTGTCTCGCCTACCGCGGAGGAAAATAAGGTTTTGCCAGGGTAGCCTGCTTTCAACCATGAGCTCCTATAGTTACCCTCAGTCGTTTCTGACTCCCTCAAGGAAACACACGGAACCCACAGGGCCCTTCCATGGAGATCCTTTGGCAACAGAGTCCTCTGCCTAGGCTGAACTGGGGAAGTATTTCAGTACCTTAGGTAGGCCTCGGTGACCATGGCTCTTGCACATCCCAACAGAGTTAAGTGTGAAAAGTGTACTCGTCTTCAGGCTGGACGCAGAGCTTAGCTTTCGCTTCTGCCTGCGTGCTGTCCTGAGTCCAGGCCTCAATCGTCAGCACACTGTGTATTAGCAGTGGAGTTCTCCTTCAGTCACTGAGGCCAGTCGACTTGCAAACAGAGTCTGCCCAGCACTGCTTTCGCGAGGCTCTTTGACGACTGGGACACTCTTCCTTGGCAACCCAGAAAGCAGTACTTTTCCCTTGCTATGAATGGGAAGAGTGCTTCCCAGGGACCTATTTCGCCTAGGGTTCCTCAGAAGCCAGAGGACGCTCTTCAGGCACACAGTGGTCATCATGCGAAATGGGTGCACGATCCACTGTCCTATGTGTCCCCAGGGGCATAGCAGAGTTAAGGCACTCCACTTCAGAGTATGGTTTCGTGGATACAATGCACACCCAGCTCTGCTGATATGAAACACTGGATCTTACCTTGTGGCCTTAGGTCACCTTTCATTGGCCGGAGCTGAATTTGGAGTGCAGTAGGATGAGTTTCTAGAAGGGAATTGTCAGCACATTCTTGGCATTGAGAGAACGCAGCCTTGGCCCACAGCGAAACTCCTGCAGTGAAGAGAAGGTGGGCCGCTAGTGCTGTTCAGGCAGCTTTGAAGCCAAAAGCAAGTCGCTTGCAAAGCGGGAAAATGTGAACTTTCCCATCAGTGTCCCACTTTCAAGCTCGATGACAAAGCATGTTTATCTGATGATTCTGCCTAGCTACCTAGTACAAGGGAAAGACCGCCTCCATCTGCTAAGAAAGGTTTTCACGTGGGGACTGCTGTACATGCACAAGAGCATTCCCCCGCCGTGCAAAAGTTAGGCCTTGGTGAATCTGGATGGTCCCAGAAGTCCAGCATTGTCACAGGGAAAGCTGTCCGTTGTTTTCAGGCGGGAACTCAACATCTAGCTTCCGACTGCCGTAGGGAGACGTCCGTTGGGAGTTCACAGGTTTCATTTGTGAGGCACAGTGGCGTTTCTCAGAACCCAAATTCCTCCTTGGGGCACACCAGCATGGAATGTAAGGCTGCTTAGAACGGCGTTCCTGAGGCCATTTGAATGCTGTACAAACGAGCGCTGTCGAGCGATCCGGGCAGGGCTTTGCCATTACCGCTGCACATTCACAGCGTTAGAGCAAACGAACCCTTTTGCCTCCTGGGACTCAAAGGCAACAAAAGAGTTGGCGGCGTTCAGTGCCCCTTCACAGATGTTACAACGAATGTGAGTGCACAACGCGTCGTGAAATACATAACAGAGGAGTGGAAGCATTCCTTTAACACATGCTTCTTCGCTACTATGGCACACCTAAGCTTACAATGGGAGACATCTGGACTTTTACTTGATGCCTGGGGTGCCATTTCTTTGGCTGGTAATTTCCAGAGTGCTCCTGGAGGAGCTCCCAGCAAGGAACTGAGACAGCATGCCTCATACGAGTACACTCATAGTACTTTCGTGACGCCTTCAGGCAGCAAAGAGAAGATGGGCAGCAGGAGTGTTTTTCAGGCAGCTTTCAAACCGCAACTGTCTCGCCTACCGCGGAGGAAAATAAGGTTTTGCCAGGGTAGCCTGCTTTCAACCATGAGCTCCTATAGTTACCCTCAGTCGTTTCTGACTCCCTCAAGGAAACACACGGAACCCACAGGGCCCTTCCATGGAGATCCTTTGGCAACAGAGTCCTCTGCCTAGGCTGAACTGGGGAAGTATTTCAGTACCTTAGGTAGGCCTCGGTGACCATGGCTCTTGCACATCCCAACAGAGTTAAGTGTGAAAAGTGTACTCGTCTTCAGGCTGGACGCAGAGCTTAGCTTTCGCTTCTGCCTGCGTGCTGTCCTGAGTCCAGGCCTCAATCGTCAGCACACTGTGTATTAGCAGTGGAGTTCTCCTTCAGTCACTGAGGCCAGTCGACTTGCAAACAGAGTCTGCCCAGCACTGCTTTCGCGAGGCTCTTTGACGACTGGGACACTCTTCCTTGGCAACCCAGAAAGCAGTACTTTTCCCTTGCTATGAATGGGAAGAGTGCTTCCCAGGGACCTATTTCGCCTAGGGTTCCTCAGAAGCCAGAGGACGCTCTTCAGGCACACAGTGGTCATCATGCGAAATGGGTGCACGATCCACTGTCCTATGTGTCCCCAGGGGCATAGCAGAGTTAAGGCACTCCACTTCAGAGTATGGTTTCGTGGATACAATGCACACCCAGCTCTGCTGATATGAAACACTGGATCTTACCTTGTGGCCTTAGGTCACCTTTCATTGGCCGGAGCTGAATTTGGAGTGCAGTAGGATGAGTTTCTAGAAGGGAATTGTCAGCACATTCTTGGCATTGAGAGAACGCAGCCTTGGCCCACAGCGAAACTCCTGCAGTGAAGAGAAGGTGGGCCGCTAGTGCTGTTCAGGCAGCTTTGAAGCCAAAAGCAAGTCGCTTGCAAAGCGGGAAAATGTGAACTTTCCCATCAGTGTCCCACTTTCAAGCTCGATGACAAAGCATGTTTATCTGATGATTCTGCCTAGCTACCTAGTACAAGGGAAAGACCGCCTCCATCTGCTAAGAAAGGTTTTCACGTGGGGACTGCTGTACATGCACAAGAGCATTCCCCCGCCGTGCAAAAGTTAGGCCTTGGTGAATCTGGATGGTCCCAGAAGTCCAGCATTGTCACAGGGAAAGCTGTGCGTTGTTTTCAGGCGGGAACTCAACATCTAGCTTCCGACTGCCGTAGGGAGACGTCCGTTGGGAGTTCACAGGTTTCATTTGTGAGGCACAGTGGCGTTTCTCAGAACCCAAATTCCTCCTTGGGGCACACCAGCATGGAATGTAAGGCTGCTTAGAACGGCGTTCCTGAGGCCATTTGAATGCTGTACAAACGAGCGCTGTCGAGCGATCCGGGCAGGGCTTTGCCATTACCGCTGCACATTCACAGCGTTAGAGCAAACGAACCCTTTTGCCTCCTGGGACTCAAAGGCAACAAAAGAGTTGGCGGCGTTCAGTGCCCCTTCACAGATGTTACAACGAATGTGAGTGCACAACGCGTCGTGAAATACATAACAGAGGAGTGGAAGCATTCCTTTAACACATGCTTCTTCGCTACTATGGCACACCTAAGCTTACAATGGGAGACATCTGGACTTTTACTTGATGCCTGGGGTGCCATTTCTTTGGCTGGTAATTTCCAGAGTGCTCCTGGAGGAGCTCCCAGCAAGGAACTGAGACAGCATGCCTCATACGAGTACACTCATAGTACTTTCGTGACGCCTTCAGGCAGCAAAGAGAAGATGGGCAGCAGGAGTGTTTTTCAGGCAGCTTTCAAACCGCAACTGTCTCGCCTACCGCGGAGGAAAATAAGGTTTTGCCAGGGTAGCCTGCTTTCAACCATGAGCTCCTATAGTTACCCTCAGTCGTTTCTGACTCCCTCAAGGAAACACACGGAACCCACAGGGCCCTTCCATGGAGATCCTTTGGCAACAGAGTCCTCTGCCTAGGCTGAACTGGGGAAGTATTTCAGTACCTTAGGTAGGCCTCGGTGACCATGGCTCTTGCACATCCCAACAGAGTTAAGTGTGAAAAGTGTACTCGTCTTCAGGCTGGACGCAGAGCTTAGCTTTCGCTTCTGCCTGCGTGCTGTCCTGAGTCCAGGCCTCAATCGTCAGCACACTGTGTATTAGCAGTGGAGTTCTCCTTCAGTCACTGAGGCCAGTCGACTTGCAAACAGAGTCTGCCCAGCACTGCTTTCGCGAGGCTCTTTGACGACTGGGACACTCTTCCTTGGCAACCCAGAAAGCAGTACTTTTCCCTTGCTATGAATGGGAAGAGTGCTTCCCAGGGACCTATTTCGCCTAGGGTTCCTCAGAAGCCAGAGGACGCTCTTCAGGCACACAGTGGTCATCATGCGAAATGGGTGCACGATCCACTGTCCTATGTGTCCCCAGGGGCATAGCAGAGTTAAGGCACTCCACTTCAGAGTATGGTTTCGTGGATACAATGCACACCCAGCTCTGCTGATATGAAACACTGGATCTTACCTTGTGGCCTTAGGTCACCTTTCATTGGCCGGAGCTGAATTTGGAGTGCAGTAGGATGAGTTTCTAGAAGGGAATTGTCAGCACATTCTTGGCATTGAGAGAACGCAGCCTTGGCCCACAGCGAAACTCCTGCAGTGAAGAGAAGGTGGGCCGCTAGTGCTGTTCAGGCAGCTTTGAAGCCAAAAGCAAGTCGCTTGCAAAGCGGGAAAATGTGAACTTTCCCATCAGTGTCCCACTTTCAAGCTCGATGACAAAGCATGTTTATCTGATGATTCTGCCTAGCTACCTAGTACAAGGGAAAGACCGCCTCCATCTGCTAAGAAAGGTTTTCACGTGGGGACTGCTGTACATGCACAAGAGCATTCCCCCGCCGTGCAAAAGTTAGGCCTTGGTGAATCTGGATGGTCCCAGAAGTCCAGCATTGTCACAGGGAAAGCTGTCCGTTGTTTTCAGGCGGGAACTCAACATCTAGCTTCCGACTGCCGTAGGGAGACGTCCGTTGGGAGTTCACAGGTTTCATTTGTGAGGCACAGTGGCGTTTCTCAGAACCCAAATTCCTCCTTGGGGCACACCAGCATGGAATGTAAGGCTGCTTAGAACGGCGTTCCTGAGGCCATTTGAATGCTGTACAAACGAGCGCTGTCGAGCGATCCGGGCAGGGCTTTGCCATTACCGCTGCACATTCACAGCGTTAGAGCAAACGAACCCTTTTGCCTCCTGGGACTCAAAGGCAACAAAAGAGTTGGCGGCGTTCAGTGCCCCTTCACAGATGTTACAACGAATGTGAGTGCACAACGCGTCGTGAAATACATAACAGAGGAGTGGAAGCATTCCTTTAACACATGCTTCTTCGCTACTATGGCACACCTAAGCTTACAATGGGAGACATCTGGACTTTTACTTGATGCCTGGGGTGCCATTTCTTTGGCTGGTAATTTCCAGAGTGCTCCTGGAGGAGCTCCCAGCAAGGAACTGAGACAGCATGCCTCATACGAGTACACTCATAGTACTTTCGTGACGCCTTCAGGCAGCAAAGAGAAGATGGGCAGCAGGAGTGTTTTTCAGGCAGCTTTCAAACCGCAACTGTCTCGCCTACCGCGGAGGAAAATAAGGTTTTGCCAGGGTAGCCTGCTTTCAACCATGAGCTCCTATAGTTACCCTCAGTCGTTTCTGACTCCCTCAAGGAAACACACGGAACCCACAGGGCCCTTCCATGGAGATCCTTTGGCAACAGAGTCCTCTGCCTAGGCTGAACTGGGGAAGTATTTCAGTACCTTAGGTAGGCCTCGGTGACCATGGCTCTTGCACATCCCAACAGAGTTAAGTGTGAAAAGTGTACTCGTCTTCAGGCTGGACGCAGAGCTTAGCTTTCGCTTCTGCCTGCGTGCTGTCCTGAGTCCAGGCCTCAATCGTCAGCACACTGTGTATTAGCAGTGGAGTTCTCCTTCAGTCACTGAGGCCAGTCGACTTGCAAACAGAGTCTGCCCAGCACTGCTTTCGCGAGGCTCTTTGACGACTGGGACACTCTTCCTTGGCAACCCAGAAAGCAGTACTTTTCCCTTGCTATGAATGGGAAGAGTGCTTCCCAGGGACCTATTTCGCCTAGGGTTCCTCAGAAGCCAGAGGACGCTCTTCAGGCACACAGTGGTCATCATGCGAAATGGGTGCACGATCCACTGTCCTATGTGTCCCCAGGGGCATAGCAGAGTTAAGGCACTCCACTTCAGAGTATGGTTTCGTGGATACAATGCACACCCAGCTCTGCTGATATGAAACACTGGATCTTACCTTGTGGCCTTAGGTCACCTTTCATTGGCCGGAGCTGAATTTGGAGTGCAGTAGGATGAGTTTCTAGAAGGGAATTGTCAGCACATTCTTGGCATTGAGAGAACGCAGCCTTGGCCCACAGCGAAACTCCTGCAGTGAAGAGAAGGTGGGCCGCTAGTGCTGTTCAGGCAGCTTTGAAGCCAAAAGCAAGTCGCTTGCAAAGCGGGAAAATGTGAACTTTCCCATCAGTGTCCCACTTTCAAGCTCGATGACAAAGCATGTTTATCTGATGATCCTGCCTAGCTACCTAGTACAAGGGAAAGACCGCCTCCATCTGCTAAGAAAGGTTTTCACGTGGGGACTGCTGTACATGCACAAGAGCATTCCCCCGCCGTGCAAAAGTTAGGCCTTGGTGAATCTGGATGGTCCCAGAAGTCCAGCATTGTCACAGGGAAAGCTGTCCGTTGTTTTCAGGCGGGAACTCAACATCTAGCTTCCGACTGCCGTAGGGAGACGTCCGTTGGGAGTTCACAGGTTTCATTTGTGAGGCACAGTGGCGTTTCTCAGAACCCAAATTCCTCCTTGGGGCACACCAGCATGGAATGTAAGGCTGCTTAGAACGGCGTTCCTGAGGCCATTTGAATGCTGTACAAACGAGCGCTGTCGAGCGATCCGGGCAGGGCTTTGCCATTACCGCTGCACATTCACAGCGTTAGAGCAAACGAACCCTTTTGCCTCCTGGGACTCAAAGGCAACAAAAGAGTTGGCGGCGTTCAGTGCCCCTTCACAGATGTTACAACGAATGTGAGTGCACAACGCGTCGTGAAATACATAACAGAGGAGTGGAAGCATTCCTTTAACACATGCTTCTTCGCTACTATGGCACACCTAAGCTTACAATGGGAGACATCTGGACTTTTACTTGATGCCTGGGGTGCCATTTCTTTGGCTGGTAATTTCCAGAGTGCTCCTGGAGGAGCTCCCAGCAAGGAACTGAGACAGCATGCCTCATACGAGTACACTCATAGTACTTTCGTGACGCCTTCAGGCAGCAAAGAGAAGATGGGCAGCAGGAGTGTTTTTCAGGCAGCTTTCAAACCGCAACTGTCTCGCCTACCGCGGAGGAAAATAAGGTTTTGCCAGGGTAGCCTGCTTTCAACCATGAGCTCCTATAGTTACCCTCAGTCGTTTCTGACTCCCTCAAGGAAACACACGGAACCCACAGGGCCCTTCCATGGAGATCCTTTGGCAACAGAGTCCTCTGCCTAGGCTGAACTGGGGAAGTATTTCAGTACCTTAGGTAGGCCTCGGTGACCATGGCTCTTGCACATCCCAACAGAGTTAAGTGTGAAAAGTGTACTCGTCTTCAGGCTGGACGCAGAGCTTAGCTTTCGCTTCTGCCTGCGTGCTGTCCTGAGTCCAGGCCTCAATCGTCAGCACACTGTGTATTAGCAGTGGAGTTCTCCTTCAGTCACTGAGGCCAGTCGACTTGCAAACAGAGTCTGCCCAGCACTGCTTTCGCGAGGCTCTTTGACGACTGGGACACTCTTCCTTGGCAACCCAGAAAGCAGTACTTTTCCCTTGCTATGAATGGGAAGAGTGCTTCCCAGGGACCTATTTCGCCTAGGGTTCCTCAGAAGCCAGAGGACGCTCTTCAGGCACACAGTGGTCATCATGCGAAATGGGTGCACGATCCACTGTCCTATGTGTCCCCAGGGGCATAGCAGAGTTAAGGCACTCCACTTCAGAGTATGGTTTCGTGGATACAATGCACACCCAGCTCTGCTGATATGAAACACTGGATCTTACCTTGTGGCCTTAGGTCACCTTTCATTGGCCGGAGCTGAATTTGGAGTGCAGTAGGATGAGTTTCTAGAAGGGAATTGTCAGCACATTCTTGGCATTGAGAGAACGCAGCCTTGGCCCACAGCGAAACTCCTGCAGTGAAGAGAAGGTGGGCCGCTAGTGCTGTTCAGGCAGCTTTGAAGCCAAAAGCAAGTCGCTTGCAAAGCGGGAAAATGTGAACTTTCCCATCAGTGTCCCACTTTCAAGCTCGATGACAAAGCATGTTTATCTGATGATTCTGCCTAGCTACCTAGTACAAGGGAAAGACCGCCTCCATCTGCTAAGAAAGGTTTTCACGTGGGGACTGCTGTACATGCACAAGAGCATTCCCCCGCCGTGCAAAAGTTAGGCCTTGGTGAATCTGGATGGTCCCAGAAGTCCAGCATTGTCACAGGGAAAGCTGTCCGTTGTTTTCAGGCGGGAACTCAACATCTAGCTTCCGACTGCCGTAGGGAGACGTCCGTTGGGAGTTCACAGGTTTCATTTGTGAGGCACAGTGGCGTTTCTCAGAACCCAAATTCCTCCTTGGGGCACACCAGCATGGAATGTAAGGCTGCTTAGAACGGCGTTCCTGAGGCCATTTGAATGCTGTACAAACGAGCGCTGTCGAGCGATCCGGGCAGGGCTTTGCCATTACCGCTGCACATTCACAGCGTTAGAGCAAACGAACCCTTTTGCCTCCTGGGACTCAAAGGCAACAAAAGAGTTGGCGGCGTTCAGTGCCCCTTCACAGATGTTACAACGAATGTGAGTGCACAACGCGTCGTGAAATACATAACAGAGGAGTGGAAGCATTCCTTTAACACATGCTTCTTCGCTACTATGGCACACCTAAGCTTACAATGGGAGACATCTGGACTTTTACTTGATGCCTGGGGTGCCATTTCTTTGGCTGGTAATTTCCAGAGTGCTCCTGGAGGAGCTCCCAGCAAGGAACTGAGACAGCATGCCTCATACGAGTACACTCATAGTACTTTCGTGACGCCTTCAGGCAGCAAAGAGAAGATGGGCAGCAGGAGTGTTTTTCAGGCAGCTTTCAAACCGCAACTGTCTCGCCTACCGCGGAGGAAAATAAGGTTTTGCCAGGGTAGCCTGCTTTCAACCATGAGCTCCTATAGTTACCCTCAGTCGTTTCTGACTCCCTCAAGGAAACACACGGAACCCACAGGGCCCTTCCATGGAGATCCTTTGGCAACAGAGTCCTCTGCCTAGGCTGAACTGGGGAAGTATTTCAGTACCTTAGGTAGGCCTCGGTGACCATGGCTCTTGCACATCCCAACAGAGTTAAGTGTGAAAAGTGTACTCGTCTTCAGGCTGGACGCAGAGCTTAGCTTTCGCTTCTGCCTGCGTGCTGTCCTGAGTCCAGGCCTCAATCGTCAGCACACTGTGTATTAGCAGTGGAGTTCTCCTTCAGTCACTGAGGCCAGTCGACTTGCAAACAGAGTCTGCCCAGCACTGCTTTCGCGAGGCTCTTTGACGACTGGGACACTCTTCCTTGGCAACCCAGAAAGCAGTACTTTTCCCTTGCTATGAATGGGAAGAGTGCTTCCCAGGGACCTATTTCGCCTAGGGTTCCTCAGAAGCCAGAGGACGCTCTTCAGGCACACAGTGGTCATCATGCGAAATGGGTGCACGATCCACTGTCCTATGTGTCCCCAGGGGCATAGCAGAGTTAAGGCACTCCACTTCAGAGTATGGTTTCGTGGATACAATGCACACCCAGCTCTGCTGATATGAAACACTGGATCTTACCTTGTGGCCTTAGGTCACCTTTCATTGGCCGGAGCTGAATTTGGAGTGCAGTAGGATGAGTTTCTAGAAGGGAATTGTCAGCACATTCTTGGCATTGAGAGAACGCAGCCTTGGCCCACAGCGAAACTCCTGCAGTGAAGAGAAGGTGGGCCGCTAGTGCTGTTCAGGCAGCTTTGAAGCCAAAAGCAAGTCGCTTGCAAAGCGGGAAAATGTGAACTTTCCCATCAGTGTCCCACTTTCAAGCTCGATGACAAAGCATGTTTATCTGATGATTCTGCCTAGCTACCTAGTACAAGGGAAAGACCGCCTCCATCTGCTAAGAAAGGTTTTCACGTGGGGACTGCTGTACATGCACAAGAGCATTCCCCCGCCGTGCAAAAGTTAGGCCTTGGTGAATCTGGATGGTCCCAGAAGTCCAGCATTGTCACAGGGAAAGCTGTCCGTTGTTTTCAGGCGGGAACTCAACATCTAGCTTCCGACTGCCGTAGGGAGACGTCCGTTGGGAGTTCACAGGTTTCATTTGTGAGGCACAGTGGCGTTTCTCAGAACCCAAATTCCTCCTTGGGGCACACCAGCATGGAATGTAAGGCTGCTTAGAACGGCGTTCCTGAGGCCATTTGAATGCTGTACAAACGAGCGCTGTCGAGCGATCCGGGCAGGGCTTTGCCATTACCGCTGCACATTCACAGCGTTAGAGCAAACGAACCCTTTTGCCTCCTGGGACTCAAAGGCAACAAAAGAGTTGGCGGCGTTCAGTGCCCCTTCACAGATGTTACAACGAATGTGAGTGCACAACGCGTCGTGAAATACATAACAGAGGAGTGGAAGCATTCCTTTAACACATGCTTCTTCGCTACTATGGCACACCTAAGCTTACAATGGGAGACATCTGGACTTTTACTTGATGCCTGGGGTGCCATTTCTTTGGCTGGTAATTTCCAGAGTGCTCCTGGAGGAGCTCCCAGCAAGGAACTGAGACAGCATGCCTCATACGAGTACACTCATAGTACTTTCGTGACGCCTTCAGGCAGCAAAGAGAAGATGGGCAGCAGGAGTGTTTTTCAGGCAGCTTTCAAACCGCAACTGTCTCGCCTACCGCGGAGGAAAATAAGGTTTTGCCAGGGTAGCCTGCTTTCAACCATGAGCTCCTATAGTTACCCTCAGTCGTTTCTGACTCCCTCAAGGAAACACACGGAACCCACAGGGCCCTTCCATGGAGATCCTTTGGCAACAGAGTCCTCTGCCTAGGCTGAACTGGGGAAGTATTTCAGTACCTTAGGTAGGCCTCGGTGACCATGGCTCTTGCACATCCCAACAGAGTTAAGTGTGAAAAGTGTACTCGTCTTCAGGCTGGACGCAGAGCTTAGCTTTCGCTTCTGCCTGCGTGCTGTCCTGAGTCCAGGCCTCAATCGTCAGCACACTGTGTATTAGCAGTGGAGTTCTCCTTCAGTCACTGAGGCCAGTCGACTTGCAAACAGAGTCTGCCCAGCACTGCTTTCGCGAGGCTCTTTGACGACTGGGACACTCTTCCTTGGCAACCCAGAAAGCAGTACTTTTCCCTTGCTATGAATGGGAAGAGTGCTTCCCAGGGACCTATTTCGCCTAGGGTTCCTCAGAAGCCAGAGGACGCTCTTCAGGCACACAGTGGTCATCATGCGAAATGGGTGCACGATCCACTGTCCTATGTGTCCCCAGGGGCATAGCAGAGTTAAGGCACTCCATTTCAGAGTATGGTTTCGTGGATACAATGCACACCCAGCTCTGCTGATATGAAACACTGGATCTTACCTTGTGGCCTTAGGTCACCTTTCATTGGCCGGAGCTGAATTTGGAGTGCAGTAGGATGAGTTTCTAGAAGGGAATTGTCAGCACATTCTTGGCATTGAGAGAACGCAGCCTTGGCCCACAGCGAAACTCCTGCAGTGAAGAGAAGGTGGGCCGCTAGTGCTGTTCAGGCAGCTTTGAAGCCAAAAGCAAGTCGCTTGCAAAGCGGGAAAATGTGAACTTTCCCATCAGTGTCCCACTTTCAAGCTCGATGACAAAGCATGTTTATCTGATGATTCTGCCTAGCTACCTAGTACAAGGGAAAGACCGCCTCCATCTGCTAAGAAAGGTTTTCACGTGGGGACTGCTGTACATGCACAAGAGCATTCCCCCGCCGTGCAAAAGTTAGGCCTTGGTGAATCTGGATGGTCCCAGAAGTCCAGCATTGTCACAGGGAAAGCTGTCCGTTGTTTTCAGGCGGGAACTCAACATCTAGCTTCCGACTGCCGTAGGGAGACGTCCGTTGGGAGTTCACAGGTTTCATTTGTGAGGCACAGTGGCGTTTCTCAGAACCCAAATTCCTCCTTGGGGCACACCAGCATGGAATGTAAGGCTGCTTAGAACGGCGTTCCTGAGGCCATTTGAATGCTGTACAAACGAGCGCTGTCGAGCGATCCGGGCAGGGCTTTGCCATTACCGCTGCACATTCACAGCGTTAGAGCAAACGAACCCTTTTGCCTCCTGGGACTCAAAGGCAACAAAAGAGTTGGCGGCGTTCAGTGCCCCTTCACAGATGTTACAACGAATGTGAGTGCACAACGCGTCGTGAAATACATAACAGAGGAGTGGAAGCATTCCTTTAACACATGCTTCTTCGCTACTATGGCACACCTAAGCTTACAATGGGAGACATCTGGACTTTTACTTGATGCCTGGGGTGCCATTTCTTTGGCTGGTAATTTCCAGAGTGCTCCTGGAGGAGCTCCCAGCAAGGAACTGAGACAGCATGCCTCATACGAGTACACTCATAGTACTTTCGTGACGCCTTCAGGCAGCAAAGAGAAGATGGGCAGCAGGAGTGTTTTTCAGGCAGCTTTCAAACCGCAACTGTCTCGCCTACCGCGGAGGAAAATAAGGTTTTGCCAGGGTAGCCTGCTTTCAACCATGAGCTCCTATAGTTACCCTCAGTCGTTTCTGACTCCCTCAAGGAAACACACGGAACCCACAGGGCCCTTCCATGGAGATCCTTTGGCAACAGAGTCCTCTGCCTAGGCTGAACTGGGGAAGTATTTCAGTACCTTAGGTAGGCCTCGGTGACCATGGCTCTTGCACATCCCAACAGAGTTAAGTGTGAAAAGTGTACTCGTCTTCAGGCTGGACGCAGAGCTTAGCTTTCGCTTCTGCCTGCGTGCTGTCCTGAGTCCAGGCCTCAATCGTCAGCACACTGTGTATTAGCAGTGGAGTTCTCCTTCAGTCACTGAGGCCAGTCGACTTGCAAACAGAGTCTGCCCAGCACTGCTTTCGCGAGGCTCTTTGACGACTGGGACACTCTTCCTTGGCAACCCAGAAAGCAGTACTTTTCCCTTGCTATGAATGGGAAGAGTGCTTCCCAGGGGCCTATTTCGCCTAGGGTTCCTCAGAAGCCAGAGGACGCTCTTCAGGCACACAGTGGTCATCATGCGAAATGGGTGCACGATCCACTGTCCTATGTGTCCCCAGGGGCATAGCAGAGTTAAGGCACTCCATTTCAGAGTATGGTTTCGTGGATACAATGCACACCCAGCTCTGCTGATATGAAACACTGGATCTTACCTTGTGGCCTTAGGTCACCTTTCATTGGCCGGAGCTGAATTTGGAGTGCAGTAGGATGAGTTTCTAGAAGGGAATTGTCAGCACATTCTTGGCATTGAGAGAACGCAGCCTTGGCCCACAGCGAAACTCCTGCAGTGAAGAGAAGGTGGGCCGCTAGTGCTGTTCAGGCAGCTTTGAAGCCAAAAGCAAGTCGCTTGCAAAGCGGGAAAATGTGAACTTTCCCATCAGTGTCCCACTTTCAAGCTCGATGACAAAGCATGTTTATCTGATGATTCTGCCTAGCTACCTAGTACAAGGGAAAGACCGCCTCCATCTGCTAAGAAAGGTTTTCACGTGGGGACTGCTGTACATGCACAAGAGCATTCCCCCGCCGTGCAAAAGTTAGGCCTTGGTGAATCTGGATGGTCCCAGAAGTCCAGCATTGTCACAGGGAAAGCTGTCCGTTGTTTTCAGGCGGGAACTCAACATCTAGCTTCCGACTGCCGTAGGGAGACGTCCGTTGGGAGTTCACAGGTTTCATTTGTGAGGCACAGTGGCGTTTCTCAGAACCCAAATTCCTCCTTGGGGCACACCAGCATGGAATGTAAGGCTGCTTAGAACGGCGTTCCTGAGGCCATTTGAATGCTGTACAAACGAGCGCTGTCGAGCGATCCGGGCAGGGCTTTGCCATTACCGCTGCACATTCACAGCGTTAGAGCAAACGAACCCTTTTGCCTCCTGGGACTCAAAGGCAACAAAAGAGTTGGCGGCGTTCAGTGCCCCTTCACAGATGTTACAACGAATGTGAGTGCACAACGCGTCGTGAAATACATAACAGAGGAGTGGAAGCATTCCTTTAACACATGCTTCTTCGCTACTATGGCACACCTAAGCTTACAATGGGAGACATCTGGACTTTTACTTGATGCCTGGGGTGCCATTTCTTTGGCTGGTAATTTCCAGAGTGCTCCTGGAGGAGCTCCCAGCAAGGAACTGAGACAGCATGCCTCATACGAGTACACTCATAGTACTTTCGTGACGCCTTCAGGCAGCAAAGAGAAGATGGGCAGCAGGAGTGTTTTTCAGGCAGCTTTCAAACCGCAACTGTCTCGCCTACCGCGGAGGAAAATAAGGTTTTGCCAGGGTAGCCTGCTTTCAACCATGAGCTCCTATAGTTACCCTCAGTCGTTTCTGACTCCCTCAAGGAAACACACGGAACCCACAGGGCCCTTCCATGGAGATCCTTTGGCAACAGAGTCCTCTGCCTAGGCTGAACTGGGGAAGTATTTCAGTACCTTAGGTAGGCCTCGGTGACCATGGCTCTTGCACATCCCAACAGAGTTAAGTGTGAAAAGTGTACTCGTCTTCAGGCTGGACGCAGAGCTTAGCTTTCGCTTCTGCCTGCGTGCTGTCCTGAGTCCAGGCCTCAATCGTCAGCACACTGTGTATTAGCAGTGGAGTTCTCCTTCAGTCACTGAGGCCAGTCGACTTGCAAACAGAGTCTGCCCAGCACTGCTTTCGCGAGGCTCTTTGACGACTGGGACACTCTTCCTTGGCAACCCAGAAAGCAGTACTTTTCCCTTGCTATGAATGGGAAGAGTGCTTCCCAGGGGCCTATTTCGCCTAGGGTTCCTCAGAAGCCAGAGGACGCTCTTCAGGCACACAGTGGTCATCATGCGAAATGGGTGCACGATCCACTGTCCTATGTGTCCCCAGGGGCATAGCAGAGTTAAGGCACTCCATTTCAGAGTATGGTTTCGTGGATACAATGCACACCCAGCTCTGCTGATATGAAACACTGGATCTTACCTTGTGGCCTTAGGTCACCTTTCATTGGCCGGAGCTGAATTTGGAGTGCAGTAGGATGAGTTTCTAGAAGGGAATTGTCAGCACATTCTTGGCATTGAGAGAACGCAGCCTTGGCCCACAGCGAAACTCCTGCAGTGAAGAGAAGGTGGGCCGCTAGTGCTGTTCAGGCAGCTTTGAAGCCAAAAGCAAGTCGCTTGCAAAGCGGGAAAATGTGAACTTTCCCATCAGTGTCCCACTTTCAAGCTCGATGACAAAGCATGTTTATCTGATGATTCTGCCTAGCTACCTAGTACAAGGGAAAGACCGCCTCCATCTGCTAAGAAAGGTTTTCACGTGGGGACTGCTGTACATGCACAAGAGCATTCCCCCGCCGTGCAAAAGTTAGGCCTTGGTGAATCTGGATGGTCCCAGAAGTCCAGCATTGTCACAGGGAAAGCTGTCCGTTGTTTTCAGGCGGGAACTCAACATCTAGCTTCCGACTGCCGTAGGGAGACGTCCGTTGGGAGTTCACAGGTTTCATTTGTGAGGCACAGTGGCGTTTCTCAGAACCCAAATTCCTCCTTGGGGCACACCAGCATGGAATGTAAGGCTGCTTAGAACGGCGTTCCTGAGGCCATTTGAATGCTGTACAAACGAGCGCTGTCGAGCGATCCGGGCAGGGCTTTGCCATTACCGCTGCACATTCACAGCGTTAGAGCAAACGAACCCTTTTGCCTCCTGGGACTCAAAGGCAACAAAAGAGTTGGCGGCGTTCAGTGCCCCTTCACAGATGTTACAACGAATGTGAGTGCACAACGCGTCGTGAAATACATAACAGAGGAGTGGAAGCATTCCTTTAACACATGCTTCTTCGCTACTATGGCACACCTAAGCTTACAATGGGAGACATCTGGACTTTTACTTGATGCCTGGGGTGCCATTTCTTTGGCTGGTAATTTCCAGAGTGCTCCTGGAGGAGCTCCCAGCAAGGAACTGAGACAGCATGCCTCATACGAGTACACTCATAGTACTTTCGTGACGCCTTCAGGCAGCAAAGAGAAGATGGGCAGCAGGAGTGTTTTTCAGGCAGCTTTCAAACCGCAACTGTCTCGCCTACCGCGGAGGAAAATAAGGTTTTGCCAGGGTAGCCTGCTTTCAACCATGAGCTCCTATAGTTACCCTCAGTCGTTTCTGACTCCCTCAAGGAAACACACGGAACCCACAGGGCCCTTCCATGGAGATCCTTTGGCAACAGAGTCCTCTGCCTAGGCTGAACTGGGGAAGTATTTCAGTACCTTAGGTAGGCCTCGGTGACCATGGCTCTTGCACATCCCAACAGAGTTAAGTGTGAAAAGTGTACTCGTCTTCAGGCTGGACGCAGAGCTTAGCTTTCGCTTCTGCCTGCGTGCTGTCCTGAGTCCAGGCCTCAATCGTCAGCACACTGTGTATTAGCAGTGGAGTTCTCCTTCAGTCACTGAGGCCAGTCGACTTGCAAACAGAGTCTGCCCAGCACTGCTTTCGCGAGGCTCTTTGACGACTGGGACACTCTTCCTTGGCAACCCAGAAAGCAGTACTTTTCCCTTGCTATGAATGGGAAGAGTGCTTCCCAGGGGCCTATTTCGCCTAGGGTTCCTCAGAAGCCAGAGGACGCTCTTCAGGCACACAGTGGTCATCATGCGAAATGGGTGCACGATCCACTGTCCTATGTGTCCCCAGGGGCATAGCAGAGTTAAGGCACTCCATTTCAGAGTATGGTTTCGTGGATACAATGCACACCCAGCTCTGCTGATATGAAACACTGGATCTTACCTTGTGGCCTTAGGTCACCTTTCATTGGCCGGAGCTGAATTTGGAGTGCAGTAGGATGAGTTTCTAGAAGGGAATTGTCAGCACATTCTTGGCATTGAGAGAACGCAGCCTTGGCCCACAGCGAAACTCCTGCAGTGAAGAGAAGGTGGGCCGCTAGTGCTGTTCAGGCAGCTTTGAAGCCAAAAGCAAGTCGCTTGCAAAGCGGGAAAATGTGAACTTTCCCATCAGTGTCCCACTTTCAAGCTCGATGACAAAGCATGTTTATCTGATGATTCTGCCTAGCTACCTAGTACAAGGGAAAGACCGCCTCCATCTGCTAAGAAAGGTTTTCACGTGGGGACTGCTGTACATGCACAAGAGCATTCCCCCGCCGTGCAAAAGTTAGGCCTTGGTGAATCTGGATGGTCCCAGAAGTCCAGCATTGTCACAGGGAAAGCTGTCCGTTGTTTTCAGGCGGGAACTCAACATCTAGCTTCCGACTGCCGTAGGGAGACGTCCGTTGGGAGTTCACAGGTTTCATTTGTGAGGCACAGTGGCGTTTCTCAGAACCCAAATTCCTCCTTGGGGCACACCAGCATGGAATGTAAGGCTGCTTAGAACGGCGTTCCTGAGGCCATTTGAATGCTGTACAAACGAGCGCTGTCGAGCGATCCGGGCAGGGCTTTGCCATTACCGCTGCACATTCACAGCGTTAGAGCAAACGAACCCTTTTGCCTCCTGGGACTCAAAGGCAACAAAAGAGTTGGCGGCGTTCAGTGCCCCTTCACAGATGTTACAACGAATGTGAGTGCACAACGCGTCGTGAAATACATAACAGAGGAGTGGAAGCATTCCTTTAACACATGCTTCTTCGCTACTATGGCACACCTAAGCTTACAATGGGAGACATCTGGACTTTTACTTGATGCCTGGGGTGCCATTTCTTTGGCTGGTAATTTCCAGAGTGCTCCTGGAGGAGCTCCCAGCAAGGAACTGAGACAGCATGCCTCATACGAGTACACTCATAGTACTTTCGTGACGCCTTCAGGCAGCAAAGAGAAGATGGGCAGCAGGAGTGTTTTTCAGGCAGCTTTCAAACCGCAACTGTCTCGCCTACCGCGGAGGAAAATAAGGTTTTGCCAGGGTAGCCTGCTTTCAACCATGAGCTCCTATAGTTACCCTCAGTCGTTTCTGACTCCCTCAAGGAAACACACGGAACCCACAGGGCCCTTCCATGGAGATCCTTTGGCAACAGAGTCCTCTGCCTAGGCTGAACTGGGGAAGTATTTCAGTACCTTAGGTAGGCCTCGGTGACCATGGCTCTTGCACATCCCAACAGAGTTAAGTGTGAAAAGTGTACTCGTCTTCAGGCTGGACGCAGAGCTTAGCTTTCGCTTCTGCCTGCGTGCTGTCCTGAGTCCAGGCCTCAATCGTCAGCACACTGTGTATTAGCAGTGGAGTTCTCCTTCAGTCACTGAGGCCAGTCGACTTGCAAACAGAGTCTGCCCAGCACTGCTTTCGCGAGGCTCTTTGACGACTGGGACACTCTTCCTTGGCAACCCAGAAAGCAGTACTTTTCCCTTGCTATGAATGGGAAGAGTGCTTCCCAGGGGCCTATTTCGCCTAGGGTTCCTCAGAAGCCAGAGGACGCTCTTCAGGCACACAGTGGTCATCATGCGAAATGGGTGCACGATCCACTGTCCTATGTGTCCCCAGGGGCATAGCAGAGTTAAGGCACTCCATTTCAGAGTATGGTTTCGTGGATACAATGCACACCCAGCTCTGCTGATATGAAACACTGGATCTTACCTTGTGGCCTTAGGTCACCTTTCATTGGCCGGAGCTGAATTTGGAGTGCAGTAGGATGAGTTTCTAGAAGGGAATTGTCAGCACATTCTTGGCATTGAGAGAACGCAGCCTTGGCCCACAGCGAAACTCCTGCAGTGAAGAGAAGGTGGGCCGCTAGTGCTGTTCAGGCAGCTTTGAAGCCAAAAGCAAGTCGCTTGCAAAGCGGGAAAATGTGAACTTTCCCATCAGTGTCCCACTTTCAAGCTCGATGACAAAGCATGTTTATCTGATGATTCTGCCTAGCTACCTAGTACAAGGGAAAGACCGCCTCCATCTGCTAAGAAAGGTTTTCACGTGGGGACTGCTGTACATGCACAAGAGCATTCCCCCGCCGTGCAAAAGTTAGGCCTTGGTGAATCTGGATGGTCCCAGAAGTCCAGCATTGTCACAGGGAAAGCTGTCCGTTGTTTTCAGGCGGGAACTCAACATCTAGCTTCCGACTGCCGTAGGGAGACGTCCGTTGGGAGTTCACAGGTTTCATTTGTGAGGCACAGTGGCGTTTCTCAGAACCCAAATTCCTCCTTGGGGCACACCAGCATGGAATGTAAGGCTGCTTAGAACGGCGTTCCTGAGGCCATTTGAATGCTGTACAAACGAGCGCTGTCGAGCGATCCGGGCAGGGCTTTGCCATTACCGCTGCACATTCACAGCGTTAGAGCAAACGAACCCTTTTGCCTCCTGGGACTCAAAGGCAACAAAAGAGTTGGCGGCGTTCAGTGCCCCTTCACAGATGTTACAACGAATGTGAGTGCACAACGCGTCGTGAAATACATAACAGAGGAGTGGAAGCATTCCTTTAACACATGCTTCTTCGCTACTATGGCACACCTAAGCTTACAATGGGAGACATCTGGACTTTTACTTGATGCCTGGGGTGCCATTTCTTTGGCTGGTAATTTCCAGAGTGCTCCTGGAGGAGCTCCCAGCAAGGAACTGAGACAGCATGCCTCATACGAGTACACTCATAGTACTTTCGTGACGCCTTCAGGCAGCAAAGAGAAGATGGGCAGCAGGAGTGTTTTTCAGGCAGCTTTCAAACCGCAACTGTCTCGCCTACCGCGGAGGAAAATAAGGTTTTGCCAGGGTAGCCTGCTTTCAACCATGAGCTCCTATAGTTACCCTCAGTCGTTTCTGACTCCCTCAAGGAAACACACGGAACCCACAGGGCCCTTCCATGGAGATCCTTTGGCAACAGAGTCCTCTGCCTAGGCTGAACTGGGGAAGTATTTCAGTACCTTAGGTAGGCCTCGGTGACCATGGCTCTTGCACATCCCAACAGAGTTAAGTGTGAAAAGTGTACTCGTCTTCAGGCTGGACGCAGAGCTTAGCTTTCGCTTCTGCCTGCGTGCTGTCCTGAGTCCAGGCCTCAATCGTCAGCACACTGTGTATTAGCAGTGGAGTTCTCCTTCAGTCACTGAGGCCAGTCGACTTGCAAACAGAGTCTGCCCAGCACTGCTTTCGCGAGGCTCTTTGACGACTGGGACACTCTTCCTTGGCAACCCAGAAAGCAGTACTTTTCCCTTGCTATGAATGGGAAGAGTGCTTCCCAGGGACCTATTTCGCCTAGGGTTCCTCAGAAGCCAGAGGACGCTCTTCAGGCACACAGTGGTCATCATGCGAAATGGGTGCACGATCCACTGTCCTATGTGTCCCCAGGGGCATAGCAGAGTTAAGGCACTCCATTTCAGAGTATGGTTTCGTGGATACAATGCACACCCAGCTCTGCTGATATGAAACACTGGATCTTACCTTGTGGCCTTAGGTCACCTTTCATTGGCCGGAGCTGAATTTGGAGTGCAGTAGGATGAGTTTCTAGAAGGGAATTGTCAGCACATTCTTGGCATTGAGAGAACGCAGCCTTGGCCCACAGCGAAACTCCTGCAGTGAAGAGAAGGTGGGCCGCTAGTGCTGTTCAGGCAGCTTTGAAGCCAAAAGCAAGTCGCTTGCAAAGCGGGAAAATGTGAACTTTCCCATCAGTGTCCCACTTTCAAGCTCGATGACAAAGCATGTTTATCTGATGATTCTGCCTAGCTACCTAGTACAAGGGAAAGACCGCCTCCATCTGCTAAGAAAGGTTTTCACGTGGGGACTGCTGTACATGCACAAGAGCATTCCCCCGCCGTGCAAAAGTTAGGCCTTGGTGAATCTGGATGGTCCCAGAAGTCCAGCATTGTCACAGGGAAAGCTGTCCGTTGTTTTCAGGCGGGAACTCAACATCTAGCTTCCGACTGCCGTAGGGAGACGTCCGTTGGGAGTTCACAGGTTTCATTTGTGAGGCACAGTGGCGTTTCTCAGAACCCAAATTCCTCCTTGGGGCACACCAGCATGGAATGTAAGGCTGCTTAGAACGGCGTTCCTGAGGCCATTTGAATGCTGTACAAACGAGCGCTGTCGAGCGATCCGGGCAGGGCTTTGCCATTACCGCTGCACATTCACAGCGTTAGAGCAAACGAACCCTTTTGCCTCCTGGGACTCAAAGGCAACAAAAGAGTTGGCGGCGTTCAGTGCCCCTTCACAGATGTTACAACGAATGTGAGTGCACAACGCGTCGTGAAATACATAACAGAGGAGTGGAAGCATTCCTTTAACACATGCTTCTTCGCTACTATGGCACACCTAAGCTTACAATGGGAGACATCTGGACTTTTACTTGATGCCTGGGGTGCCATTTCTTTGGCTGGTAATTTCCAGAGTGCTCCTGGAGGAGCTCCCAGCAAGGAACTGAGACAGCATGCCTCATACGAGTACACTCATAGTACTTTCGTGACGCCTTCAGGCAGCAAAGAGAAGATGGGCAGCAGGAGTGTTTTTCAGGCAGCTTTCAAACCGCAACTGTCTCGCCTACCGCGGAGGAAAATAAGGTTTTGCCAGGGTAGCCTGCTTTCAACCATGAGCTCCTATAGTTACCCTCAGTCGTTTCTGACTCCCTCAAGGAAACACACGGAACCCACAGGGCCCTTCCATGGAGATCCTTTGGCAACAGAGTCCTCTGCCTAGGCTGAACTGGGGAAGTATTTCAGTACCTTAGGTAGGCCTCGGTGACCATGGCTCTTGCACATCCCAACAGAGTTAAGTGTGAAAAGTGTACTCGTCTTCAGGCTGGACGCAGAGCTTAGCTTTCGCTTCTGCCTGCGTGCTGTCCTGAGTCCAGGCCTCAATCGTCAGCACACTGTGTATTAGCAGTGGAGTTCTCCTTCAGTCACTGAGGCCAGTCGACTTGCAAACAGAGTCTGCCCAGCACTGCTTTCGCGAGGCTCTTTGACGACTGGGACACTCTTCCTTGGCAACCCAGAAAGCAGTACTTTTCCCTTGCTATGAATGGGAAGAGTGCTTCCCAGGGGCCTATTTCGCCTAGGGTTCCTCAGAAGCCAGAGGACGCTCTTCAGGCACACAGTGGTCATCATGCGAAATGGGTGCACGATCCACTGTCCTATGTGTCCCCAGGGGCATAGCAGAGTTAAGGCACTCCATTTCAGAGTATGGTTTCGTGGATACAATGCACACCCAGCTCTGCTGATATGAAACACTGGATCTTACCTTGTGGCCTTAGGTCACCTTTCATTGGCCGGAGCTGAATTTGGAGTGCAGTAGGATGAGTTTCTAGAAGGGAATTGTCAGCACATTCTTGGCATTGAGAGAACGCAGCCTTGGCCCACAGCGAAACTCCTGCAGTGAAGAGAAGGTGGGCCGCTAGTGCTGTTCAGGCAGCTTTGAAGCCAAAAGCAAGTCGCTTGCAAAGCGGGAAAATGTGAACTTTCCCATCAGTGTCCCACTTTCAAGCTCGATGACAAAGCATGTTTATCTGATGATCCTGCCTAGCTACCTAGTACAAGGGAAAGACCGCCTCCATCTGCTAAGAAAGGTTTTCACGTGGGGACTGCTGTACATGCACAAGAGCATTCCCCCGCCGTGCAAAAGTTAGGCCTTGGTGAATCTGGATGGTCCCAGAAGTCCAGCATTGTCACAGGGAAAGCTGTCCGTTGTTTTCAGGCGGGAACTCAACATCTAGCTTCCGACTGCCGTAGGGAGACGTCCGTTGGGAGTTCACAGGTTTCATTTGTGAGGCACAGTGGCGTTTCTCAGAACCCAAATTCCTCCTTGGGGCACACCAGCATGGAATGTAAGGCTGCTTAGAACGGCGTTCCTGAGGCCATTTGAATGCTGTACAAACGAGCGCTGTCGAGCGATCCGGGCAGGGCTTTGCCATTACCGCTGCACATTCACAGCGTTAAAGCAAACGAACCCTTTTGCCTCCTGGGACTCAAAGGCAACAAAAGAGTTGGCGGCGTTCAGTGCCCCTTCACAGATGTTACAACGAATGTGAGTGCACAACGCGTCGTGAAATACATAACAGAGGAGTGGAAGCATTCCTTTAACACATGCTTCTTCGCTACTATGGCACACCTAAGCTTACAATGGGAGACATCTGGACTTTTACTTGATGCCTGGGGTGCCATTTCTTTGGCTGGTAATTTCCAGAGTGCTCCTGGAGGAGCTCCCAGCAAGGAACTGAGACAGCATGCCTCATACGAGTACACTCATAGTACTTTCGTGACGCCTTCAGGCAGCAAAGAGAAGATGGGCAGCAGGAGTGTTTTTCAGGCAGCTTTCAAACCGCAACTGTCTCGCCTACCGCGGAGGAAAATAAGGTTTTGCCAGGGTAGCCTGCTTTCAACCATGAGCTCCTATAGTTACCCTCAGTCGTTTCTGACTCCCTCAAGGAAACACACGGAACCCACAGGGCCCTTCCATGGAGATCCTTTGGCAACAGAGTCCTCTGCCTAGGCTGAACTGGGGAAGTATTTCAGTACCTTAGGTAGGCCTCGGTGACCATGGCTCTTGCACATCCCAACAGAGTTAAGTGTGAAAAGTGTACTCGTCTTCAGGCTGGACGCAGAGCTTAGCTTTCGCTTCTGCCTGCGTGCTGTCCTGAGTCCAGGCCTCAATCGTCAGCACACTGTGTATTAGCAGTGGAGTTCTCCTTCAGTCACTGAGGCCAGTCGACTTGCAAACAGAGTCTGCCCAGCACTGCTTTCGCGAGGCTCTTTGACGACTGGGACACTCTTCCTTGGCAACCCAGAAAGCAGTACTTTTCCCTTGCTATGAATGGGAAGAGCGCTTCCCAGGGGCCTATTTCGCCTAGGGTTCCTCAGAAGCCAGAGGACGCTCTTCAGGCACACAGTGGTCATCATGCGAAATGGGTGCACGATCCACTGTCCTATGTGTCCCCAGGGGCATAGCAGAGTTAAGGCACTCCATTTCAGAGTATGGTTTCGTGGATACAATGCACACCCAGCTCTGCTGATATGAAACACTGGATCTTACCTTGTGGCCTTAGGTCACCTTTCATTGGCCGGAGCTGAATTTGGAGTGCAGTAGGATGAGTTTCTAGAAGGGAATTGTCAGCACATTCTTGGCATTGAGAGAACGCAGCCTTGGCCCACAGCGAAACTCCTGCAGTGAAGAGAAGGTGGGCCGCTAGTGCTGTTCAGGCAGCTTTGAAGCCAAAAGCAAGTCGCTTGCAAAGCGGGAAAATGTGAACTTTCCCATCAGTGTCCCACTTTCAAGCTCGATGACAAAGCATGTTTATCTGATGATTCTGCCTAGCTACCTAGTACAAGGGAAAGACCGCCTCCATCTGCTAAGAAAGGTTTTCACGTGGGGACTGCTGTACATGCACAAGAGCATTCCCCCGCCGTGCAAAAGTTAGGCCTTGGTGAATCTGGATGGTCCCAGAAGTCCAGCATTGTCACAGGGAAAGCTGTCCGTTGTTTTCAGGCGGGAACTCAACATCTAGCTTCCGACTGCCGTAGGGAGACGTCCGTTGGGAGTTCACAGGTTTCATTTGTGAGGCACAGTGGCGTTTCTCAGAACCCAAATTCCTCCTTGGGGCACACCAGCATGGAATGTAAGGCTGCTTAGAACGGCGTTCCTGAGGCCATTTGAATGCTGTACAAACGAGCGCTGTCGAGCGATCCGGGCAGGGCTTTGCCATTACCGCTGCACATTCACAGCGTTAGAGCAAACGAACCCTTTTGCCTCCTGGGACTCAAAGGCAACAAAAGAGTTGGCGGCGTTCAGTGCCCCTTCACAGATGTTACAACGAATGTGAGTGCACAACGCGTCGTGAAATACATAACAGAGGAGTGGAAGCATTCCTTTAACACATGCTTCTTCGCTACTATGGCACACCTAAGCTTACAATGGGAGACATCTGGACTTTTACTTGATGCCTGGGGTGCCATTTCTTTGGCTGGTAATTTCCAGAGTGCTCCTGGAGGAGCTCCCAGCAAGGAACTGAGACAGCATGCCTCATACGAGTACACTCATAGTACTTTCGTGACGCCTTCAGGCAGCAAAGAGAAGATGGGCAGCAGGAGTGTTTTTCAGGCAGCTTTCAAACCGCAACTGTCTCGCCTACCGCGGAGGAAAATAAGGTTTTGCCAGGGTAGCCTGCTTTCAACCATGAGCTCCTATAGTTACCCTCAGTCGTTTCTGACTCCCTCAAGGAAACACACGGAACCCACAGGGCCCTTCCATGGAGATCCTTTGGCAACAGAGTCCTCTGCCTAGGCTGAACTGGGGAAGTATTTCAGTACCTTAGGTAGGCCTCGGTGACCATGGCTCTTGCACATCCCAACAGAGTTAAGTGTGAAAAGTGTACTCGTCTTCAGGCTGGACGCAGAGCTTAGCTTTCGCTTCTGCCTGCGTGCTGTCCTGAGTCCAGGCCTCAATCGTCAGCACACTGTGTATTAGCAGTGGAGTTCTCCTTCAGTCACTGAGGCCAGTCGACTTGCAAACAGAGTCTGCCCAGCACTGCTTTCGCGAGGCTCTTTGACGACTGGGACACTCTTCCTTGGCAACCCAGAAAGCAGTACTTTTCCCTTGCTATGAATGGGAAGAGTGCTTCCCAGGGGCCTATTTCGCCTAGGGTTCCTCAGAAGCCAGAGGACGCTCTTCAGGCACACAGTGGTCATCATGCGAAATGGGTGCACGATCCACTGTCCTATGTGTCCCCAGGGGCATAGCAGAGTTAAGGCACTCCATTTCAGAGTATGGTTTCGTGGATACAATGCACACCCAGCTCTGCTGATATGAAACACTGGATCTTACCTTGTGGCCTTAGGTCACCTTTCATTGGCCGGAGCTGAATTTGGAGTGCAGTAGGATGAGTTTCTAGAAGGGAATTGTCAGCACATTCTTGGCATTGAGAGAACGCAGCCTTGGCCCACAGCGAAACTCCTGCAGTGAAGAGAAGGTGGGCCGCTAGTGCTGTTCAGGCAGCTTTGAAGCCAAAAGCAAGTCGCTTGCAAAGCGGGAAAATGTGAACTTTCCCATCAGTGTCCCACTTTCAAGCTCGATGACAAAGCATGTTTATCTGATGATTCTGCCTAGCTACCTAGTACAAGGGAAAGACCGCCTCCATCTGCTAAGAAAGGTTTTCACGTGGGGACTGCTGTACATGCACAAGAGCATTCCCCCGCCGTGCAAAAGTTAGGCCTTGGTGAATCTGGATGGTCCCAGAAGTCCAGCATTGTCACAGGGAAAGCTGTCCGTTGTTTTCAGGCGGGAACTCAACATCTAGCTTCCGACTGCCGTAGGGAGACGTCCGTTGGGAGTTCACAGGTTTCATTTGTGAGGCACAGTGGCGTTTCTCAGAACCCAAATTCCTCCTTGGGGCACACCAGCATGGAATGTAAGGCTGCTTAGAACGGCGTTCCTGAGGCCATTTGAATGCTGTACAAACGAGCGCTGTCGAGCGATCCGGGCAGGGCTTTGCCATTACCGCTGCACATTCACAGCGTTAGAGCAAACGAACCCTTTTGCCTCCTGGGACTCAAAGGCAACAAAAGAGTTGGCGGCGTTCAGTGCCCCTTCACAGATGTTACAACGAATGTGAGTGCACAACGCGTCGTGAAATACATAACAGAGGAGTGGAAGCATTCCTTTAACACATGCTTCTTCGCTACTATGGCACACCTAAGCTTACAATGGGAGACATCTGGACTTTTACTTGATGCCTGGGGTGCCATTTCTTTGGCTGGTAATTTCCAGAGTGCTCCTGGAGGAGCTCCCAGCAAGGAACTGAGACAGCATGCCTCATACGAGTACACTCATAGTACTTTCGTGACGCCTTCAGGCAGCAAAGAGAAGATGGGCAGCAGGAGTGTTTTTCAGGCAGCTTTCAAACCGCAACTGTCTCGCCTACCGCGGAGGAAAATAAGGTTTTGCCAGGGTAGCCTGCTTTCAACCATGAGCTCCTATAGTTACCCTCAGTCGTTTCTGACTCCCTCAAGGAAACACACGGAACCCACAGGGCCCTTCCATGGAGATCCTTTGGCAACAGAGTCCTCTGCCTAGGCTGAACTGGGGAAGTATTTCAGTACCTTAGGTAGGCCTCGGTGACCATGGCTCTTGCACATCCCAACAGAGTTAAGTGTGAAAAGTGTACTCGTCTTCAGGCTGGACGCAGAGCTTAGCTTTCGCTTCTGCCTGCGTGCTGTCCTGAGTCCAGGCCTCAATCGTCAGCACACTGTGTATTAGCAGTGGAGTTCTCCTTCAGTCACTGAGGCCAGTCGACTTGCAAACAGAGTCTGCCCAGCACTGCTTTCGCGAGGCTCTTTGACGACTGGGACACTCTTCCTTGGCAACCCAGAAAGCAGTACTTTTCCCTTGCTATGAATGGGAAGAGTGCTTCCCAGGGACCTATTTCGCCTAGGGTTCCTCAGAAGCCAGAGGACGCTCTTCAGGCACACAGTGGTCATCATGCGAAATGGGTGCACGATCCACTGTCCTATGTGTCCCCAGGGGCATAGCAGAGTTAAGGCACTCCATTTCAGAGTATGGTTTCGTGGATACAATGCACACCCAGCTCTGCTGATATGAAACACTGGATCTTACCTTGTGGCCTTAGGTCACCTTTCATTGGCCGGAGCTGAATTTGGAGTGCAGTAGGATGAGTTTCTAGAAGGGAATTGTCAGCACATTCTTGGCATTGAGAGAACGCAGCCTTGGCCCACAGCGAAACTCCTGCAGTGAAGAGAAGGTGGGCCGCTAGTGCTGTTCAGGCAGCTTTGAAGCCAAAAGCAAGTCGCTTGCAAAGCGGGAAAATGTGAACTTTCCCATCAGTGTCCCACTTTCAAGCTCGATGACAAAGCATGTTTATCTGATGATTCTGCCTAGCTACCTAGTACAAGGGAAAGACCGCCTCCATCTGCTAAGAAAGGTTTTCACGTGGGGACTGCTGTACATGCACAAGAGCATTCCCCCGCCGTGCAAAAGTTAGGCCTTGGTGAATCTGGATGGTCCCAGAAGTCCAGCATTGTCACAGGGAAAGCTGTCCGTTGTTTTCAGGCGGGAACTCAACATCTAGCTTCCGACTGCCGTAGGGAGACGTCCGTTGGGAGTTCACAGGTTTCATTTGTGAGGCACAGTGGCGTTTCTCAGAACCCAAATTCCTCCTTGGGGCACACCAGCATGGAATGTAAGGCTGCTTAGAACGGCGTTCCTGAGGCCATTTGAATGCTGTACAAACGAGCGCTGTCGAGCGATCCGGGCAGGGCTTTGCCATTACCGCTGCACATTCACAGCGTTAGAGCAAACGAACCCTTTTGCCTCCTGGGACTCAAAGGCAACAAAAGAGTTGGCGGCGTTCAGTGCCCCTTCACAGATGTTACAACGAATGTGAGTGCACAACGCGTCGTGAAATACATAACAGAGGAGTGGAAGCATTCCTTTAACACATGCTTCTTCGCTACTATGGCACACCTAAGCTTACAATGGGAGACATCTGGACTTTTACTTGATGCCTGGGGTGCCATTTCTTTGGCTGGTAATTTCCAGAGTGCTCCTGGAGGAGCTCCCAGCAAGGAACTGAGACAGCATGCCTCATACGAGTACACTCATAGTACTTTCGTGACGCCTTCAGGCAGCAAAGAGAAGATGGGCAGCAGGAGTGTTTTTCAGGCAGCTTTCAAACCGCAACTGTCTCGCCTACCGCGGAGGAAAATAAGGTTTTGCCAGGGTAGCCTGCTTTCAACCATGAGCTCCTATAGTTACCCTCAGTCGTTTCTGACTCCCTCAAGGAAACACACGGAACCCACAGGGCCCTTCCATGGAGATCCTTTGGCAACAGAGTCCTCTGCCTAGGCTGAACTGGGGAAGTATTTCAGTACCTTAGGTAGGCCTCGGTGACCATGGCTCTTGCACATCCCAACAGAGTTAAGTGTGAAAAGTGTACTCGTCTTCAGGCTGGACGCAGAGCTTAGCTTTCGCTTCTGCCTGCGTGCTGTCCTGAGTCCAGGCCTCAATCGTCAGCACACTGTGTATTAGCAGTGGAGTTCTCCTTCAGTCACTGAGGCCAGTCGACTTGCAAACAGAGTCTGCCCAGCACTGCTTTCGCGAGGCTCTTTGACGACTGGGACACTCTTCCTTGGCAACCCAGAAAGCAGTACTTTTCCCTTGCTATGAATGGGAAGAGCGCTTCCCAGGGGCCTATTTCGCCTAGGGTTCCTCAGAAGCCAGAGGACGCTCTTCAGGCACACAGTGGTCATCATGCGAAATGGGTGCACGATCCACTGTCCTATGTGTCCCCAGGGGCATAGCAGAGTTAAGGCACTCCATTTCAGAGTATGGTTTCGTGGATACAATGCACACCCAGCTCTGCTGATATGAAACACTGGATCTTACCTTGTGGCCTTAGGTCACCTTTCATTGGCCGGAGCTGAATTTGGAGTGCAGTAGGATGAGTTTCTAGAAGGGAATTGTCAGCACATTCTTGGCATTGAGAGAACGCAGCCTTGGCCCACAGCGAAACTCCTGCAGTGAAGAGAAGGTGGGCCGCTAGTGCTGTTCAGGCAGCTTTGAAGCCAAAAGCAAGTCGCTTGCAAAGCGGGAAAATGTGAACTTTCCCATCAGTGTCCCACTTTCAAGCTCGATGACAAAGCATGTTTATCTGATGATCCTGCCTAGCTACCTAGTACAAGGGAAAGACCGCCTCCATCTGCTAAGAAAGGTTTTCACGTGGGGACTGCTGTACATGCACAAGAGCATTCCCCCGCCGTGCAAAAGTTAGGCCTTGGTGAATCTGGATGGTCCCAGAAGTCCAGCATTGTCACAGGGAAAGCTGTCCGTTGTTTTCAGGCGGGAACTCAACATCTAGCTTCCGACTGCCGTAGGGAGACGTCCGTTGGGAGTTCACAGGTTTCATTTGTGAGGCACAGTGGCGTTTCTCAGAACCCAAATTCCTCCTTGGGGCACACCAGCATGGAATGTAAGGCTGCTTAGAACGGCGTTCCTGAGGCCATTTGAATGCTGTACAAACGAGCGCTGTCGAGCGATCCGGGCAGGGCTTTGCCATTACCGCTGCACATTCACAGCGTTAAAGCAAACGAACCCTTTTGCCTCCTGGGACTCAAAGGCAACAAAAGAGTTGGCGGCGTTCAGTGCCCCTTCACAGATGTTACAACGAATGTGAGTGCACAACGCGTCGTGAAATACATAACAGAGGAGTGGAAGCATTCCTTTAACACATGCTTCTTCGCTACTATGGCACACCTAAGCTTACAATGGGAGACATCTGGACTTTTACTTGATGCCTGGGGTGCCATTTCTTTGGCTGGTAATTTCCAGAGTGCTCCTGGAGGAGCTCCCAGCAAGGAACTGAGACAGCATGCCTCATACGAGTACACTCATAGTACTTTCGTGACGCCTTCAGGCAGCAAAGAGAAGATGGGCAGCAGGAGTGTTTTTCAGGCAGCTTTCAAACCGCAACTGTCTCGCCTACCGCGGAGGAAAATAAGGTTTTGCCAGGGTAGCCTGCTTTCAACCATGAGCTCCTATAGTTACCCTCAGTCGTTTCTGACTCCCTCAAGGAAACACACGGAACCCACAGGGCCCTTCCATGGAGATCCTTTGGCAACAGAGTCCTCTGCCTAGGCTGAACTGGGGAAGTATTTCAGTACCTTAGGTAGGCCTCGGTGACCATGGCTCTTGCACATCCCAACAGAGTTAAGTGTGAAAAGTGTACTCGTCTTCAGGCTGGACGCAGAGCTTAGCTTTCGCTTCTGCCTGCGTGCTGTCCTGAGTCCAGGCCTCAATCGTCAGCACACTGTGTATTAGCAGTGGAGTTCTCCTTCAGTCACTGAGGCCAGTCGACTTGCAAACAGAGTCTGCCCAGCACTGCTTTCGCGAGGCTCTTTGACGACTGGGACACTCTTCCTTGGCAACCCAGAAAGCAGTACTTTTCCCTTGCTATGAATGGGAAGAGTGCTTCCCAGGGGCCTATTTCGCCTAGGGTTCCTCAGAAGCCAGAGGACGCTCTTCAGGCACACAGTGGTCATCATGCGAAATGGGTGCACGATCCACTGTCCTATGTGTCCCCAGGGGCATAGCAGAGTTAAGGCACTCCATTTCAGAGTATGGTTTCGTGGATACAATGCACACCCAGCTCTGCTGATATGAAACACTGGATCTTACCTTGTGGCCTTAGGTCACCTTTCATTGGCCGGAGCTGAATTTGGAGTGCAGTAGGATGAGTTTCTAGAAGGGAATTGTCAGCACATTCTTGGCATTGAGAGAACGCAGCCTTGGCCCACAGCGAAACTCCTGCAGTGAAGAGAAGGTGGGCCGCTAGTGCTGTTCAGGCAGCTTTGAAGCCAAAAGCAAGTCGCTTGCAAAGCGGGAAAATGTGAACTTTCCCATCAGTGTCCCACTTTCAAGCTCGATGACAAAGCATGTTTATCTGATGATCCTGCCTAGCTACCTAGTACAAGGGAAAGACCGCCTCCATCTGCTAAGAAAGGTTTTCACGTGGGGACTGCTGTACATGCACAAGAGCATTCCCCCGCCGTGCAAAAGTTAGGCCTTGGTGAATCTGGATGGTCCCAGAAGTCCAGCATTGTCACAGGGAAAGCTGTCCGTTGTTTTCAGGCGGGAACTCAACATCTAGCTTCCGACTGCCGTAGGGAGACGTCCGTTGGGAGTTCACAGGTTTCATTTGTGAGGCACAGTGGCGTTTCTCAGAACCCAAATTCCTCCTTGGGGCACACCAGCATGGAATGTAAGGCTGCTTAGAACGGCGTTCCTGAGGCCATTTGAATGCTGTACAAACGAGCGCTGTCGAGCGATCCGGGCAGGGCTTTGCCATTACCGCTGCACATTCACAGCGTTAAAGCAAACGAACCCTTTTGCCTCCTGGGACTCAAAGGCAACAAAAGAGTTGGCGGCGTTCAGTGCCCCTTCACAGATGTTACAACGAATGTGAGTGCACAACGCGTCGTGAAATACATAACAGAGGAGTGGAAGCATTCCTTTAACACATGCTTCTTCGCTACTATGGCACACCTAAGCTTACAATGGGAGACATCTGGACTTTTACTTGATGCCTGGGGTGCCATTTCTTTGGCTGGTAATTTCCAGAGTGCTCCTGGAGGAGCTCCCAGCAAGGAACTGAGACAGCATGCCTCATACGAGTACACTCATAGTACTTTCGTGACGCCTTCAGGCAGCAAAGAGAAGATGGGCAGCAGGAGTGTTTTTCAGGCAGCTTTCAAACCGCAACTGTCTCGCCTACCGCGGAGGAAAATAAGGTTTTGCCAGGGTAGCCTGCTTTCAACCATGAGCTCCTATAGTTACCCTCAGTCGTTTCTGACTCCCTCAAGGAAACACACGGAACCCACAGGGCCCTTCCATGGAGATCCTTTGGCAACAGAGTCCTCTGCCTAGGCTGAACTGGGGAAGTATTTCAGTACCTTAGGTAGGCCTCGGTGACCATGGCTCTTGCACATCCCAACAGAGTTAAGTGTGAAAAGTGTACTCGTCTTCAGGCTGGACGCAGAGCTTAGCTTTCGCTTCTGCCTGCGTGCTGTCCTGAGTCCAGGCCTCAATCGTCAGCACACTGTGTATTAGCAGTGGAGTTCTCCTTCAGTCACTGAGGCCAGTCGACTTGCAAACAGAGTCTGCCCAGCACTGCTTTCGCGAGGCTCTTTGACGACTGGGACACTCTTCCTTGGCAACCCAGAAAGCAGTACTTTTCCCTTGCTATGAATGGGAAGAGTGCTTCCCAGGGGCCTATTTCGCCTAGGGTTCCTCAGAAGCCAGAGGACGCTCTTCAGGCACACAGTGGTCATCATGCGAAATGGGTGCACGATCCACTGTCCTATGTGTCCCCAGGGGCATAGCAGAGTTAAGGCACTCCATTTCAGAGTATGGTTTCGTGGATACAATGCACACCCAGCTCTGCTGATATGAAACACTGGATCTTACCTTGTGGCCTTAGGTCACCTTTCATTGGCCGGAGCTGAATTTGGAGTGCAGTAGGATGAGTTTCTAGAAGGGAATTGTCAGCACATTCTTGGCATTGAGAGAACGCAGCCTTGGCCCACAGCGAAACTCCTGCAGTGAAGAGAAGGTGGGCCGCTAGTGCTGTTCAGGCAGCTTTGAAGCCAAAAGCAAGTCGCTTGCAAAGCGGGAAAATGTGAACTTTCCCATCAGTGTCCCACTTTCAAGCTCGATGACAAAGCATGTTTATCTGATGATCCTGCCTAGCTACCTAGTACAAGGGAAAGACCGCCTCCATCTGCTAAGAAAGGTTTTCACGTGGGGACTGCTGTACATGCACAAGAGCATTCCCCCGCCGTGCAAAAGTTAGGCCTTGGTGAATCTGGATGGTCCCAGAAGTCCAGCATTGTCACAGGGAAAGCTGTCCGTTGTTTTCAGGCGGGAACTCAACATCTAGCTTCCGACTGCCGTAGGGAGACGTCCGTTGGGAGTTCACAGGTTTCATTTGTGAGGCACAGTGGCGTTTCTCAGAACCCAAATTCCTCCTTGGGGCACACCAGCATGGAATGTAAGGCTGCTTAGAACGGCGTTCCTGAGGCCATTTGAATGCTGTACAAACGAGCGCTGTCGAGCGATCCGGGCAGGGCTTTGCCATTACCGCTGCACATTCACAGCGTTAAAGCAAACGAACCCTTTTGCCTCCTGGGACTCAAAGGCAACAAAAGAGTTGGCGGCGTTCAGTGCCCCTTCACAGATGTTACAACGAATGTGAGTGCACAACGCGTCGTGAAATACATAACAGAGGAGTGGAAGCATTCCTTTAACACATGCTTCTTCGCTACTATGGCACACCTAAGCTTACAATGGGAGACATCTGGACTTTTACTTGATGCCTGGGGTGCCATTTCTTTGGCTGGTAATTTCCAGAGTGCTCCTGGAGGAGCTCCCAGCAAGGAACTGAGACAGCATGCCTCATACGAGTACACTCATAGTACTTTCGTGACGCCTTCAGGCAGCAAAGAGAAGATGGGCAGCAGGAGTGTTTTTCAGGCAGCTTTCAAACCGCAACTGTCTCGCCTACCGCGGAGGAAAATAAGGTTTTGCCAGGGTAGCCTGCTTTCAACCATGAGCTCCTATAGTTACCCTCAGTCGTTTCTGACTCCCTCAAGGAAACACACGGAACCCACAGGGCCCTTCCATGGAGATCCTTTGGCAACAGAGTCCTCTGCCTAGGCTGAACTGGGGAAGTATTTCAGTACCTTAGGTAGGCCTCGGTGACCATGGCTCTTGCACATCCCAACAGAGTTAAGTGTGAAAAGTGTACTCGTCTTCAGGCTGGACGCAGAGCTTAGCTTTCGCTTCTGCCTGCGTGCTGTCCTGAGTCCAGGCCTCAATCGTCAGCACACTGTGTATTAGCAGTGGAGTTCTCCTTCAGTCACTGAGGCCAGTCGACTTGCAAACAGAGTCTGCCCAGCACTGCTTTCGCGAGGCTCTTTGACGACTGGGACACTCTTCCTTGGCAACCCAGAAAGCAGTACTTTTCCCTTGCTATGAATGGGAAGAGTGCTTCCCAGGGGCCTATTTCGCCTAGGGTTCCTCAGAAGCCAGAGGACGCTCTTCAGGCACACAGTGGTCATCATGCGAAATGGGTGCACGATCCACTGTCCTATGTGTCCCCAGGGGCATAGCAGAGTTAAGGCACTCCATTTCAGAGTATGGTTTCGTGGATACAATGCACACCCAGCTCTGCTGATATGAAACACTGGATCTTACCTTGTGGCCTTAGGTCACCTTTCATTGGCCGGAGCTGAATTTGGAGTGCAGTAGGATGAGTTTCTAGAAGGGAATTGTCAGCACATTCTTGGCATTGAGAGAACGCAGCCTTGGCCCACAGCGAAACTCCTGCAGTGAAGAGAAGGTGGGCCGCTAGTGCTGTTCAGGCAGCTTTGAAGCCAAAAGCAAGTCGCTTGCAAAGCGGGAAAATGTGAACTTTCCCATCAGTGTCCCACTTTCAAGCTCGATGACAAAGCATGTTTATCTGATGATCCTGCCTAGCTACCTAGTACAAGGGAAAGACCGCCTCCATCTGCTAAGAAAGGTTTTCACGTGGGGACTGCTGTACATGCACAAGAGCATTCCCCCGCCGTGCAAAAGTTAGGCCTTGGTGAATCTGGATGGTCCCAGAAGTCCAGCATTGTCACAGGGAAAGCTGTCCGTTGTTTTCAGGCGGGAACTCAACATCTAGCTTCCGACTGCCGTAGGGAGACGTCCGTTGGGAGTTCACAGGTTTCATTTGTGAGGCACAGTGGCGTTTCTCAGAACCCAAATTCCTCCTTGGGGCACACCAGCATGGAATGTAAGGCTGCTTAGAACGGCGTTCCTGAGGCCATTTGAATGCTGTACAAACGAGCGCTGTCGAGCGATCCGGGCAGGGCTTTGCCATTACCGCTGCACATTCACAGCGTTAAAGCAAACGAACCCTTTTGCCTCCTGGGACTCAAAGGCAACAAAAGAGTTGGCGGCGTTCAGTGCCCCTTCACAGATGTTACAACGAATGTGAGTGCACAACGCGTCGTGAAATACATAACAGAGGAGTGGAAGCATTCCTTTAACACATGCTTCTTCGCTACTATGGCACACCTAAGCTTACAATGGGAGACATCTGGACTTTTACTTGATGCCTGGGGTGCCATTTCTTTGGCTGGTAATTTCCAGAGTGCTCCTGGAGGAGCTCCCAGCAAGGAACTGAGACAGCATGCCTCATACGAGTACACTCATAGTACTTTCGTGACGCCTTCAGGCAGCAAAGAGAAGATGGGCAGCAGGAGTGTTTTTCAGGCAGCTTTCAAACCGCAACTGTCTCGCCTACCGCGGAGGAAAATAAGGTTTTGCCAGGGTAGCCTGCTTTCAACCATGAGCTCCTATAGTTACCCTCAGTCGTTTCTGACTCCCTCAAGGAAACACACGGAACCCACAGGGCCCTTCCATGGAGATCCTTTGGCAACAGAGTCCTCTGCCTAGGCTGAACTGGGGAAGTATTTCAGTACCTTAGGTAGGCCTCGGTGACCATGGCTCTTGCACATCCCAACAGAGTTAAGTGTGAAAAGTGTACTCGTCTTCAGGCTGGACGCAGAGCTTAGCTTTCGCTTCTGCCTGCGTGCTGTCCTGAGTCCAGGCCTCAATCGTCAGCACACTGTGTATTAGCAGTGGAGTTCTCCTTCAGTCACTGAGGCCAGTCGACTTGCAAACAGAGTCTGCCCAGCACTGCTTTCGCGAGGCTCTTTGACGACTGGGACACTCTTCCTTGGCAACCCAGAAAGCAGTACTTTTCCCTTGCTATGAATGGGAAGAGTGCTTCCCAGGGGCCTATTTCGCCTAGGGTTCCTCAGAAGCCAGAGGACGCTCTTCAGGCACACAGTGGTCATCATGCGAAATGGGTGCACGATCCACTGTCCTATGTGTCCCCAGGGGCATAGCAGAGTTAAGGCACTCCATTTCAGAGTATGGTTTCGTGGATACAATGCACACCCAGCTCTGCTGATATGAAACACTGGATCTTACCTTGTGGCCTTAGGTCACCTTTCATTGGCCGGAGCTGAATTTGGAGTGCAGTAGGATGAGTTTCTAGAAGGGAATTGTCAGCACATTCTTGGCATTGAGAGAACGCAGCCTTGGCCCACAGCGAAACTCCTGCAGTGAAGAGAAGGTGGGCCGCTAGTGCTGTTCAGGCAGCTTTGAAGCCAAAAGCAAGTCGCTTGCAAAGCGGGAAAATGTGAACTTTCCCATCAGTGTCCCACTTTCAAGCTCGATGACAAAGCATGTTTATCTGATGATCCTGCCTAGCTACCTAGTACAAGGGAAAGACCGCCTCCATCTGCTAAGAAAGGTTTTCACGTGGGGACTGCTGTACATGCACAAGAGCATTCCCCCGCCGTGCAAAAGTTAGGCCTTGGTGAATCTGGATGGTCCCAGAAGTCCAGCATTGTCACAGGGAAAGCTGTCCGTTGTTTTCAGGCGGGAACTCAACATCTAGCTTCCGACTGCCGTAGGGAGACGTCCGTTGGGAGTTCACAGGTTTCATTTGTGAGGCACAGTGGCGTTTCTCAGAACCCAAATTCCTCCTTGGGGCACACCAGCATGGAATGTAAGGCTGCTTAGAACGGCGTTCCTGAGGCCATTTGAATGCTGTACAAACGAGCGCTGTCGAGCGATCCGGGCAGGGCTTTGCCATTACCGCTGCACATTCACAGCGTTAAAGCAAACGAACCCTTTTGCCTCCTGGGACTCAAAGGCAACAAAAGAGTTGGCGGCGTTCAGTGCCCCTTCACAGATGTTACAACGAATGTGAGTGCACAACGCGTCGTGAAATACATAACAGAGGAGTGGAAGCATTCCTTTAACACATGCTTCTTCGCTACTATGGCACACCTAAGCTTACAATGGGAGACATCTGGACTTTTACTTGATGCCTGGGGTGCCATTTCTTTGGCTGGTAATTTCCAGAGTGCTCCTGGAGGAGCTCCCAGCAAGGAACTGAGACAGCATGCCTCATACGAGTACACTCATAGTACTTTCGTGACGCCTTCAGGCAGCAAAGAGAAGATGGGCAGCAGGAGTGTTTTTCAGGCAGCTTTCAAACCGCAACTGTCTCGCCTACCGCGGAGGAAAATAAGGTTTTGCCAGGGTAGCCTGCTTTCAACCATGAGCTCCTATAGTTACCCTCAGTCGTTTCTGACTCCCTCAAGGAAACACACGGAACCCACAGGGCCCTTCCAGGGAGATCCTTTGGCAACAGAGTCCTCTGCCTAGGCTGAACTGGGGAAGTATTTCAGTACCTTAGGTAGGCCTCGGTGACCATGGCTCTTGCACATCCCAACAGAGTTAAGTGTGAAAAGTGTACTCGTCTTCAGGCTGGACGCAGAGCTTAGCTTTCGCTTCTGCCTGCGTGCTGTCCTGAGTCCAGGCCTCAATCGTCAGCACACTGTGTATTAGCAGTGGAGTTCTCCTTCAGTCACTGAGGCCAGTCGACTTGCAAACAGAGTCTGCCCAGCACTGCTTTCGCGAGGCTCTTTGACGACTGGGACACTCTTCCTTGGCAACCCAGAAAGCAGTACTTTTCCCTTGCTATGAATGGGAAGAGTGCTTCCCAGGGGCCTATTTCGCCTAGGGTTCCTCAGAAGCCAGAGGACGCTCTTCAGGCACACAGTGGTCATCATGCGAAATGGGTGCACGATCCACTGTCCTATGTGTCCCCAGGGGCATAGCAGAGTTAAGGCACTCCATTTCAGAGTATGGTTTCGTGGATACAATGCACACCCAGCTCTGCTGATATGAAACACTGGATCTTACCTTGTGGCCTTAGGTCACCTTTCATTGGCCGGAGCTGAATTTGGAGTGCAGTAGGATGAGTTTCTAGAAGGGAATTGTCAGCACATTCTTGGCATTGAGAGAACGCAGCCTTGGCCCACAGCGAAACTCCTGCAGTGAAGAGAAGGTGGGCCGCTAGTGCTGTTCAGGCAGCTTTGAAGCCAAAAGCAAGTCGCTTGCAAAGCGGGAAAATGTGAACTTTCCCATCAGTGTCCCACTTTCAAGCTCGATGACAAAGCATGTTTATCTGATGATCCTGCCTAGCTACCTAGTACAAGGGAAAGACCGCCTCCATCTGCTAAGAAAGGTTTTCACGTGGGGACTGCTGTACATGCACAAGAGCATTCCCCCGCCGTGCAAAAGTTAGGCCTTGGTGAATCTGGATGGTCCCAGAAGTCCAGCATTGTCACAGGGAAAGCTGTCCGTTGTTTTCAGGCGGGAACTCAACATCTAGCTTCCGACTGCCGTAGGGAGACGTCCGTTGGGAGTTCACAGGTTTCATTTGTGAGGCACAGTGGCGTTTCTCAGAACCCAAATTCCTCCTTGGGGCACACCAGCATGGAATGTAAGGCTGCTTAGAACGGCGTTCCTGAGGCCATTTGAATGCTGTACAAACGAGCGCTGTCGAGCGATCCGGGCAGGGCTTTGCCATTACCGCTGCACATTCACAGCGTTAAAGCAAACGAACCCTTTTGCCTCCTGGGACTCAAAGGCAACAAAAGAGTTGGCGGCGTTCAGTGCCCCTTCACAGATGTTACAACGAATGTGAGTGCACAACGCGTCGTGAAATACATAACAGAGGAGTGGAAGCATTCCTTTAACACATGCTTCTTCGCTACTATGGCACACCTAAGCTTACAATGGGAGACATCTGGACTTTTACTTGATGCCTGGGGTGCCATTTCTTTGGCTGGTAATTTCCAGAGTGCTCCTGGAGGAGCTCCCAGCAAGGAACTGAGACAGCATGCCTCATACGAGTACACTCATAGTACTTTCGTGACGCCTTCAGGCAGCAAAGAGAAGATGGGCAGCAGGAGTGTTTTTCAGGCAGCTTTCAAACCGCAACTGTCTCGCCTACCGCGGAGGAAAATAAGGTTTTGCCAGGGTAGCCTGCTTTCAACCATGAGCTCCTATAGTTACCCTCAGTCGTTTCTGACTCCCTCAAGGAAACACACGGAACCCACAGGGCCCTTCCAGGGAGATCCTTTGGCAACAGAGTCCTCTGCCTAGGCTGAACTGGGGAAGTATTTCAGTACCTTAGGTAGGCCTCGGTGACCATGGCTCTTGCACATCCCAACAGAGTTAAGTGTGAAAAGTGTACTCGTCTTCAGGCTGGACGCAGAGCTTAGCTTTCGCTTCTGCCTGCGTGCTGTCCTGAGTCCAGGCCTCAATCGTCAGCACACTGTGTATTAGCAGTGGAGTTCTCCTTCAGTCACTGAGGCCAGTCGACTTGCAAACAGAGTCTGCCCAGCACTGCTTTCGCGAGGCTCTTTGACGACTGGGACACTCTTCCTTGGCAACCCAGAAAGCAGTACTTTTCCCTTGCTATGAATGGGAAGAGTGCTTCCCAGGGGCCTATTTCGCCTAGGGTTCCTCAGAAGCCAGAGGACGCTCTTCAGGCACACAGTGGTCATCATGCGAAATGGGTGCACGATCCACTGTCCTATGTGTCCCCAGGGGCATAGCAGAGTTAAGGCACTCCATTTCAGAGTATGGTTTCGTGGATACAATGCACACCCAGCTCTGCTGATATGAAACACTGGATCTTACCTTGTGGCCTTAGGTCACCTTTCATTGGCCGGAGCTGAATTTGGAGTGCAGTAGGATGAGTTTCTAGAAGGGAATTGTCAGCACATTCTTGGCATTGAGAGAACGCAGCCTTGGCCCACAGCGAAACTCCTGCAGTGAAGAGAAGGTGGGCCGCTAGTGCTGTTCAGGCAGCTTTGAAGCCAAAAGCAAGTCGCTTGCAAAGCGGGAAAATGTGAACTTTCCCATCAGTGTCCCACTTTCAAGCTCGATGACAAAGCATGTTTATCTGATGATCCTGCCTAGCTACCTAGTACAAGGGAAAGACCGCCTCCATCTGCTAAGAAAGGTTTTCACGTGGGGACTGCTGTACATGCACAAGAGCATTCCCCCGCCGTGCAAAAGTTAGGCCTTGGTGAATCTGGATGGTCCCAGAAGTCCAGCATTGTCACAGGGAAAGCTGTCCGTTGTTTTCAGGCGGGAACTCAACATCTAGCTTCCGACTGCCGTAGGGAGACGTCCGTTGGGAGTTCACAGGTTTCATTTGTGAGGCACAGTGGCGTTTCTCAGAACCCAAATTCCTCCTTGGGGCACACCAGCATGGAATGTAAGGCTGCTTAGAACGGCGTTCCTGAGGCCATTTGAATGCTGTACAAACGAGCGCTGTCGAGCGATCCGGGCAGGGCTTTGCCATTACCGCTGCACATTCACAGCGTTAAAGCAAACGAACCCTTTTGCCTCCTGGGACTCAAAGGCAACAAAAGAGTTGGCGGCGTTCAGTGCCCCTTCACAGATGTTACAACGAATGTGAGTGCACAACGCGTCGTGAAATACATAACAGAGGAGTGGAAGCATTCCTTTAACACATGCTTCTTCGCTACTATGGCACACCTAAGCTTACAATGGGAGACATCTGGACTTTTACTTGATGCCTGGGGTGCCATTTCTTTGGCTGGTAATTTCCAGAGTGCTCCTGGAGGAGCTCCCAGCAAGGAACTGAGACAGCATGCCTCATATGAGTACACTCATAGTACTTTCGTGACGCCTTCAGGCAGCAAAGAGAAGATGGGCAGCAGGAGTGTTTTTCAGGCAGCTTTCAAACCGCAACTGTCTCGCCTACCGCGGAGGAAAATAAGGTTTTGCCAGGGTAGCCTGCTTTCAACCATGAGCTCCTATAGTTACCCTCAGTCGTTTCTGACTCCCTCAAGGAAACACACGGAACCCACAGGGCCCTTCCATGGAGATCCTTTGGCAACAGAGTCCTCTGCCTAGGCTGAACTGGGGAAGTATTTCAGTACCTTAGGTAGGCCTCGGTGACCATGGCTCTTGCACATCCCAACAGAGTTAAGTGTGAAAAGTGTACTCGTCTTCAGGCTGGACGCAGAGCTTAGCTTTCGCTTCTGCCTGCGTGCTGTCCTGAGTCCAGGCCTCAATCGTCAGCACACTGTGTATTAGCAGTGGAGTTCTCCTTCAGTCACTGAGGCCAGTCGACTTGCAAACAGAGTCTGCCCAGCACTGCTTTCGCGAGGCTCTTTGACGACTGGGACACTCTTCCTTGGCAACCCAGAAAGCAGTACTTTTCCCTTGCTATGAATGGGAAGAGTGCTTCCCAGGGGCCTATTTCGCCTAGGGTTCCTCAGAAGCCAGAGGACGCTCTTCAGGCACACAGTGGTCATCATGCGAAATGGGTGCACGATCCACTGTCCTATGTGTCCCCAGGGGCATAGCAGAGTTAAGGCACTCCATTTCAGAGTATGGTTTCGTGGATACAATGCACACCCAGCTCTGCTGATATGAAACACTGGATCTTACCTTGTGGCCTTAGGTCACCTTTCATTGGCCGGAGCTGAATTTGGAGTGCAGTAGGATGAGTTTCTAGAAGGGAATTGTCAGCACATTCTTGGCATTGAGAGAACGCAGCCTTGGCCCACAGCGAAACTCCTGCAGTGAAGAGAAGGTGGGCCGCTAGTGCTGTTCAGGCAGCTTTGAAGCCAAAAGCAAGTCGCTTGCAAAGCGGGAAAATGTGAACTTTCCCATCAGTGTCCCACTTTCAAGCTCGATGACAAAGCATGTTTATCTGATGATTCTGCCTAGCTACCTAGTACAAGGGAAAGACCGCCTCCATCTGCTAAGAAAGGTTTTCACGTGGGGACTGCTGTACATGCACAAGAGCATTCCCCCGCCGTGCAAAAGTTAGGCCTTGGTGAATCTGGATGGTCCCAGAAGTCCAGCATTGTCACAGGGAAAGCTGTCCGTTGTTTTCAGGCGGGAACTCAACATCTAGCTTCCGACTGCCGTAGGGAGACGTCCGTTGGGAGTTCACAGGTTTCATTTGTGAGGCACAGTGGCGTTTCTCAGAACCCAAATTCCTCCTTGGGGCACACCAGCATGGAATGTAAGGCTGCTTAGAACGGCGTTCCTGAGGCCATTTGAATGCTGTACAAACGAGCGCTGTCGAGCGATCCGGGCAGGGCTTTGCCATTACCGCTGCACATTCACAGCGTTAAAGCAAACGAACCCTTTTGCCTCCTGGGACTCAAAGGCAACAAAAGAGTTGGCGGCGTTCAGTGCCCCTTCACAGATGTTACAACGAATGTGAGTGCACAACGCGTCGTGAAATACATAACAGAGGAGTGGAAGCATTCCTTTAACACATGCTTCTTCGCTACTATGGCACACCTAAGCTTACAATGGGAGACATCTGGACTTTTACTTGATGCCTGGGGTGCCATTTCTTTGGCTGGTAATTTCCAGAGTGCTCCTGGAGGAGCTCCCAGCAAGGAACTGAGACAGCATGCCTCATACGAGTACACTCATAGTACTTTCGTGACGCCTTCAGGCAGCAAAGAGAAGATGGGCAGCAGGAGTGTTTTTCAGGCAGCTTTCAAACCGCAACTGTCTCGCCTACCGCGGAGGAAAATAAGGTTTTGCCAGGGTAGCCTGCTTTCAACCATGAGCTCCTATAGTTACCCTCAGTCGTTTCTGACTCCCTCAAGGAAACACACGGAACCCACAGGGCCCTTCCATGGAGATCCTTTGGCAACAGAGTCCTCTGCCTAGGCTGAACTGGGGACGTATTTCAGTACCTTAGGTAGGCCTCGGTGACCATGGCTCTTGCACATCCCAACAGAGTTAAGTGTGAAAAGTGTACTCGTCTTCAGGCTGGACGCAGAGCTTAGCTTTCGCTTCTGCCTGCGTGCTGTCCTGAGTCCAGGCCTCAATCGTCAGCACACTGTGTATTAGCAGTGGAGTTCTCCTTCAGTCACTGAGGCCAGTCGACTTGCAAACAGAGTCTGCCCAGCACTGCTTTCGCGAGGCTCTTTGACGACTGGGACACTCTTCCTTGGCAACCCAGAAAGCAGTACTTTTCCCTTGCTATGAATGGGAAGAGTGCTTCCCAGGGGCCTATTTCGCCTAGGGTTCCTCAGAAGCCAGAGGACGCTCTTCAGGCACACAGTGGTCATCATGCGAAATGGGTGCACGATCCACTGTCCTATGTGTCCCCAGGGGCATAGCAGAGTTAAGGCACTCCATTTCAGAGTATGGTTTCGTGGATACAATGCACACCCAGCTCTGCTGATATGAAACACTGGATCTTACCTTGTGGCCTTAGGTCACCTTTCATTGGCCGGAGCTGAATTTGGAGTGCAGTAGGATGAGTTTCTAGAAGGGAATTGTCAGCACATTCTTGGCATTGAGAGAACGCAGCCTTGGCCCACAGCGAAACTCCTGCAGTGAAGAGAAGGTGGGCCGCTAGTGCTGTTCAGGCAGCTTTGAAGCCAAAAGCAAGTCGCTTGCAAAGCGGGAAAATGTGAACTTTCCCATCAGTGTCCCACTTTCAAGCTCGATGACAAAGCATGTTTATCTGATGATTCTGCCTAGCTACCTAGTACAAGGGAAAGACCGCCTCCATCTGCTAAGAAAGGTTTTCACGTGGGGACTGCTGTACATGCACAAGAGCATTCCCCCGCCGTGCAAAAGTTAGGCCTTGGTGAATCTGGATGGTCCCAGAAGTCCAGCATTGTCACAGGGAAAGCTGTCCGTTGTTTTCAGGCGGGAACTCAACATCTAGCTTCCGACTGCCGTAGGGAGACGTCCGTTGGGAGTTCACAGGTTTCATTTGTGAGGCACAGTGGCGTTTCTCAGAACCCAAATTCCTCCTTGGGGCACACCAGCATGGAATGTAAGGCTGCTTAGAACGGCGTTCCTGAGGCCATTTGAATGCTGTACAAACGAGCGCTGTCGAGCGATCCGGGCAGGGCTTTGCCATTACCGCTGCACATTCACAGCGTTAAAGCAAACGAACCCTTTTGCCTCCTGGGACTCAAAGGCAACAAAAGAGTTGGCGGCGTTCAGTGCCCCTTCACAGATGTTACAACGAATGTGAGTGCACAACGCGTCGTGAAATACATAACAGAGGAGTGGAAGCATTCCTTTAACACATGCTTCTTCGCTACTATGGCACACCTAAGCTTACAATGGGAGACATCTGGACTTTTACTTGATGCCTGGGGTGCCATTTCTTTGGCTGGTAATTTCCAGAGTGCTCCTGGAGGAGCTCCCAGCAAGGAACTGAGACAGCATGCCTCATACGAGTACACTCATAGTACTTTCGTGACGCCTTCAGGCAGCAAAGAGAAGATGGGCAGCAGGAGTGTTTTTCAGGCAGCTTTCAAACCGCAACTGTCTCGCCTACCGCGGAGGAAAATAAGGTTTTGCCAGGGTAGCCTGCTTTCAACCATGAGCTCCTATAGTTACCCTCAGTCGTTTCTGACTCCCTCAAGGAAACACACGGAACCCACAGGGCCCTTCCATGGAGATCCTTTGGCAACAGAGTCCTCTGCCTAGGCTGAACTGGGGAAGTATTTCAGTACCTTAGGTAGGCCTCGGTGACCATGGCTCTTGCACATCCCAACAGAGTTAAGTGTGAAAAGTGTACTCGTCTTCAGGCTGGACGCAGAGCTTAGCTTTCGCTTCTGCCTGCGTGCTGTCCTGAGTCCAGGCCTCAATCGTCAGCACACTGTGTATTAGCAGTGGAGTTCTCCTTCAGTCACTGAGGCCAGTCGACTTGCAAACAGAGTCTGCCCAGCACTGCTTTCGCGAGGCTCTTTGACGACTGGGACACTCTTCCTTGGCAACCCAGAAAGCAGTACTTTTCCCTTGCTATGAATGGGAAGAGTGCTTCCCAGGGGCCTATTTCGCCTAGGGTTCCTCAGAAGCCAGAGGACGCTCTTCAGGCACACAGTGGTCATCATGCGAAATGGGTGCACGATCCACTGTCCTATGTGTCCCCAGGGGCATAGCAGAGTTAAGGCACTCCATTTCAGAGTATGGTTTCGTGGATACAATGCACACCCAGCTCTGCTGATATGAAACACTGGATCTTACCTTGTGGCCTTAGGTCACCTTTCATTGGCCGGAGCTGAATTTGGAGTGCAGTAGGATGAGTTTCTAGAAGGGAATTGTCAGCACATTCTTGGCATTGAGAGAACGCAGCCTTGGCCCACAGCGAAACTCCTGCAGTGAAGAGAAGGTGGGCCGCTAGTGCTGTTCAGGCAGCTTTGAAGCCAAAAGCAAGTCGCTTGCAAAGCGGGAAAATGTGAACTTTCCCATCAGTGTCCCACTTTCAAGCTCGATGACAAAGCATGTTTATCTGATGATCCTGCCTAGCTACCTAGTACAAGGGAAAGACCGCCTCCATCTGCTAAGAAAGGTTTTCACGTGGGGACTGCTGTACATGCACAAGAGCATTCCCCCGCCGTGCAAAAGTTAGGCCTTGGTGAATCTGGATGGTCCCAGAAGTCCAGCATTGTCACAGGGAAAGCTGTCCGTTGTTTTCAGGCGGGAACTCAACATCTAGCTTCCGACTGCCGTAGGGAGACGTCCGTTGGGAGTTCACAGGTTTCATTTGTGAGGCACAGTGGCGTTTCTCAGAACCCAAATTCCTCCTTGGGGCACACCAGCATGGAATGTAAGGCTGCTTAGAACGGCGTTCCTGAGGCCATTTGAATGCTGTACAAACGAGCGCTGTCGAGCGATCCGGGCAGGGCTTTGCCATTACCGCTGCACATTCACAGCGTTAAAGCAAACGAACCCTTTTGCCTCCTGGGACTCAAAGGCAACAAAAGAGTTGGCGGCGTTCAGTGCCCCTTCACAGATGTTACAACGAATGTGAGTGCACAACGCGTCGTGAAATACATAACAGAGGAGTGGAAGCATTCCTTTAACACATGCTTCTTCGCTACTATGGCACACCTAAGCTTACAATGGGAGACATCTGGACTTTTACTTGATGCCTGGGGTGCCATTTCTTTGGCTGGTAATTTCCAGAGTGCTCCTGGAGGAGCTCCCAGCAAGGAACTGAGACAGCATGCCTCATACGAGTACACTCATAGTACTTTCGTGACGCCTTCAGGCAGCAAAGAGAAGATGGGCAGCAGGAGTGTTTTTCAGGCAGCTTTCAAACCGCAACTGTCTCGCCTACCGCGGAGGAAAATAAGGTTTTGCCAGGGTAGCCTGCTTTCAACCATGAGCTCCTATAGTTACCCTCAGTCGTTTCTGACTCCCTCAAGGAAACACACGGAACCCACAGGGCCCTTCCATGGAGATCCTTTGGCAACAGAGTCCTCTGCCTAGGCTGAACTGGGGAAGTATTTCAGTACCTTAGGTAGGCCTCGGTGACCATGGCTCTTGCACATCCCAACAGAGTTAAGTGTGAAAAGTGTACTCGTCTTCAGGCTGGACGCAGAGCTTAGCTTTCGCTTCTGCCTGCGTGCTGTCCTGAGTCCAGGCCTCAATCGTCAGCACACTGTGTATTAGCAGTGGAGTTCTCCTTCAGTCACTGAGGCCAGTCGACTTGCAAACAGAGTCTGCCCAGCACTGCTTTCGCGAGGCTCTTTGACGACTGGGACACTCTTCCTTGGCAACCCAGAAAGCAGTACTTTTCCCTTGCTATGAATGGGAAGAGTGCTTCCCAGGGGCCTATTTCGCCTAGGGTTCCTCAGAAGCCAGAGGACGCTCTTCAGGCACACAGTGGTCATCATGCGAAATGGGTGCACGATCCACTGTCCTATGTGTCCCCAGGGGCATAGCAGAGTTAAGGCACTCCATTTCAGAGTATGGTTTCGTGGATACAATGCACACCCAGCTCTGCTGATATGAAACACTGGATCTTACCTTGTGGCCTTAGGTCACCTTTCATTGGCCGGAGCTGAATTTGGAGTGCAGTAGGATGAGTTTCTAGAAGGGAATTGTCAGCACATTCTTGGCATTGAGAGAACGCAGCCTTGGCCCACAGCGAAACTCCTGCAGTGAAGAGAAGGTGGGCCGCTAGTGCTGTTCAGGCAGCTTTGAAGCCAAAAGCAAGTCGCTTGCAAAGCGGGAAAATGTGAACTTTCCCATCAGTGTCCCACTTTCAAGCTCGATGACAAAGCATGTTTATCTGATGATCCTGCCTAGCTACCTAGTACAAGGGAAAGACCGCCTCCATCTGCTAAGAAAGGTTTTCACGTGGGGACTGCTGTACATGCACAAGAGCATTCCCCCGCCGTGCAAAAGTTAGGCCTTGGTGAATCTGGATGGTCCCAGAAGTCCAGCATTGTCACAGGGAAAGCTGTCCGTTGTTTTCAGGCGGGAACTCAACATCTAGCTTCCGACTGCCGTAGGGAGACGTCCGTTGGGAGTTCACAGGTTTCATTTGTGAGGCACAGTGGCGTTTCTCAGAACCCAAATTCCTCCTTGGGGCACACCAGCATGGAATGTAAGGCTGCTTAGAACGGCGTTCCTGAGGCCATTTGAATGCTGTACAAACGAGCGCTGTCGAGCGATCCGGGCAGGGCTTTGCCATTACCGCTGCACATTCACAGCGTTAAAGCAAACGAACCCTTTTGCCTCCTGGGACTCAAAGGCAACAAAAGAGTTGGCGGCGTTCAGTGCCCCTTCACAGATGTTACAACGAATGTGAGTGCACAACGCGTCGTGAAATACATAACAGAGGAGTGGAAGCATTCCTTTAACACATGCTTCTTCGCTACTATGGCACACCTAAGCTTACAATGGGAGACATCTGGACTTTTACTTGATGCCTGGGGTGCCATTTCTTTGGCTGGTAATTTCCAGAGTGCTCCTGGAGGAGCTCCCAGCAAGGAACTGAGACAGCATGCCTCATACGAGTACACTCATAGTACTTTCGTGACGCCTTCAGGCAGCAAAGAGAAGATGGGCAGCAGGAGTGTTTTTCAGGCAGCTTTCAAACCGCAACTGTCTCGCCTACCGCGGAGGAAAATAAGGTTTTGCCAGGGTAGCCTGCTTTCAACCATGAGCTCCTATAGTTACCCTCAGTCGTTTCTGACTCCCTCAAGGAAACACACGGAACCCACAGGGCCCTTCCATGGAGATCCTTTGGCAACAGAGTCCTCTGCCTAGGCTGAACTGGGGAAGTATTTCAGTACCTTAGGTAGGCCTCGGTGACCATGGCTCTTGCACATCCCAACAGAGTTAAGTGTGAAAAGTGTACTCGTCTTCAGGCTGGACGCAGAGCTTAGCTTTCGCTTCTGCCTGCGTGCTGTCCTGAGTCCAGGCCTCAATCGTCAGCACACTGTGTATTAGCAGTGGAGTTCTCCTTCAGTCACTGAGGCCAGTCGACTTGCAAACAGAGTCTGCCCAGCACTGCTTTCGCGAGGCTCTTTGACGACTGGGACACTCTTCCTTGGCAACCCAGAAAGCAGTACTTTTCCCTTGCTATGAATGGGAAGAGTGCTTCCCAGGGGCCTATTTCGCCTAGGGTTCCTCAGAAGCCAGAGGACGCTCTTCAGGCACACAGTGGTCATCATGCGAAATGGGTGCACGATCCACTGTCCTATGTGTCCCCAGGGGCATAGCAGAGTTAAGGCACTCCATTTCAGAGTATGGTTTCGTGGATACAATGCACACCCAGCTCTGCTGATATGAAACACTGGATCTTACCTTGTGGCCTTAGGTCACCTTTCATTGGCCGGAGCTGAATTTGGAGTGCAGTAGGATGAGTTTCTAGAAGGGAATTGTCAGCACATTCTTGGCATTGAGAGAACGCAGCCTTGGCCCACAGCGAAACTCCTGCAGTGAAGAGAAGGTGGGCCGCTAGTGCTGTTCAGGCAGCTTTGAAGCCAAAAGCAAGTCGCTTGCAAAGCGGGAAAATGTGAACTTTCCCATCAGTGTCCCACTTTCAAGCTCGATGACAAAGCATGTTTATCTGATGATCCTGCCTAGCTACCTAGTACAAGGGAAAGACCGCCTCCATCTGCTAAGAAAGGTTTTCACGTGGGGACTGCTGTACATGCACAAGAGCATTCCCCCGCCGTGCAAAAGTTAGGCCTTGGTGAATCTGGATGGTCCCAGAAGTCCAGCATTGTCACAGGGAAAGCTGTCCGTTGTTTTCAGGCGGGAACTCAACATCTAGCTTCCGACTGCCGTAGGGAGACGTCCGTTGGGAGTTCACAGGTTTCATTTGTGAGGCACAGTGGCGTTTCTCAGAACCCAAATTCCTCCTTGGGGCACACCAGCATGGAATGTAAGGCTGCTTAGAACGGCGTTCCTGAGGCCATTTGAATGCTGTACAAACGAGCGCTGTCGAGCGATCCGGGCAGGGCTTTGCCATTACCGCTGCACATTCACAGCGTTAAAGCAAACGAACCCTTTTGCCTCCTGGGACTCAAAGGCAACAAAAGAGTTGGCGGCGTTCAGTGCCCCTTCACAGATGTTACAACGAATGTGAGTGCACAACGCGTCGTGAAATACATAACAGAGGAGTGGAAGCATTCCTTTAACACATGCTTCTTCGCTACTATGGCACACCTAAGCTTACAATGGGAGACATCTGGACTTTTACTTGATGCCTGGGGTGCCATTTCTTTGGCTGGTAATTTCCAGAGTGCTCCTGGAGGAGCTCCCAGCAAGGAACTGAGACAGCATGCCTCATACGAGTACACTCATAGTACTTTCGTGACGCCTTCAGGCAGCAAAGAGAAGATGGGCAGCAGGAGTGTTTTTCAGGCAGCTTTCAAACCGCAACTGTCTCGCCTACCGCGGAGGAAAATAAGGTTTTGCCAGGGTAGCCTGCTTTCAACCATGAGCTCCTATAGTTACCCTCAGTCGTTTCTGACTCCCTCAAGGAAACACACGGAACCCACAGGGCCCTTCCATGGAGATCCTTTGGCAACAGAGTCCTCTGCCTAGGCTGAACTGGGGAAGTATTTCAGTACCTTAGGTAGGCCTCGGTGACCATGGCTCTTGCACATCCCAACAGAGTTAAGTGTGAAAAGTGTACTCGTCTTCAGGCTGGACGCAGAGCTTAGCTTTCGCTTCTGCCTGCGTGCTGTCCTGAGTCCAGGCCTCAATCGTCAGCACACTGTGTATTAGCAGTGGAGTTCTCCTTCAGTCACTGAGGCCAGTCGACTTGCAAACAGAGTCTGCCCAGCACTGCTTTCGCGAGGCTCTTTGACGACTGGGACACTCTTCCTTGGCAACCCAGAAAGCAGTACTTTTCCCTTGCTATGAATGGGAAGAGTGCTTCCCAGGGGCCTATTTCGCCTAGGGTTCCTCAGAAGCCAGAGGACGCTCTTCAGGCACACAGTGGTCATCATGCGAAATGGGTGCACGATCCACTGTCCTATGTGTCCCCAGGGGCATAGCAGAGTTAAGGCACTCCATTTCAGAGTATGGTTTCGTGGATACAATGCACACCCAGCTCTGCTGATATGAAACACTGGATCTTACCTTGTGGCCTTAGGTCACCTTTCATTGGCCGGAGCTGAATTTGGAGTGCAGTAGGATGAGTTTCTAGAAGGGAATTGTCAGCACATTCTTGGCATTGAGAGAACGCAGCCTTGGCCCACAGCGAAACTCCTGCAGTGAAGAGAAGGTGGGCCGCTAGTGCTGTTCAGGCAGCTTTGAAGCCAAAAGCAAGTCGCTTGCAAAGCGGGAAAATGTGAACTTTCCCATCAGTGTCCCACTTTCAAGCTCGATGACAAAGCATGTTTATCTGATGATCCTGCCTAGCTACCTAGTACAAGGGAAAGACCGCCTCCATCTGCTAAGAAAGGTTTTCACGTGGGGACTGCTGTACATGCACAAGAGCATTCCCCCGCCGTGCAAAAGTTAGGCCTTGGTGAATCTGGATGGTCCCAGAAGTCCAGCATTGTCACAGGGAAAGCTGTCCGTTGTTTTCAGGCGGGAACTCAACATCTAGCTTCCGACTGCCGTAGGGAGACGTCCGTTGGGAGTTCACAGGTTTCATTTGTGAGGCACAGTGGCGTTTCTCAGAACCCAAATTCCTCCTTGGGGCACACCAGCATGGAATGTAAGGCTGCTTAGAACGGCGTTCCTGAGGCCATTTGAATGCTGTACAAACGAGCGCTGTCGAGCGATCCGGGCAGGGCTTTGCCATTACCGCTGCACATTCACAGCGTTAAAGCAAACGAACCCTTTTGCCTCCTGGGACTCAAAGGCAACAAAAGAGTTGGCGGCGTTCAGTGCCCCTTCACAGATGTTACAACGAATGTGAGTGCACAACGCGTCGTGAAATACATAACAGAGGAGTGGAAGCATTCCTTTAACACATGCTTCTTCGCTACTATGGCACACCTAAGCTTACAATGGGAGACATCTGGACTTTTACTTGATGCCTGGGGTGCCATTTCTTTGGCTGGTAATTTCCAGAGTGCTCCTGGAGGAGCTCCCAGCAAGGAACTGAGACAGCATGCCTCATACGAGTACACTCATAGTACTTTCGTGACGCCTTCAGGCAGCAAAGAGAAGATGGGCAGCAGGAGTGTTTTTCAGGCAGCTTTCAAACCGCAACTGTCTCGCCTACCGCGGAGGAAAATAAGGTTTTGCCAGGGTAGCCTGCTTTCAACCATGAGCTCCTATAGTTACCCTCAGTCGTTTCTGACTCCCTCAAGGAAACACACGGAACCCACAGGGCCCTTCCATGGAGATCCTTTGGCAACAGAGTCCTCTGCCTAGGCTGAACTGGGGAAGTATTTCAGTACCTTAGGTAGGCCTCGGTGACCATGGCTCTTGCACATCCCAACAGAGTTAAGTGTGAAAAGTGTACTCGTCTTCAGGCTGGACGCAGAGCTTAGCTTTCGCTTCTGCCTGCGTGCTGTCCTGAGTCCAGGCCTCAATCGTCAGCACACTGTGTATTAGCAGTGGAGTTCTCCTTCAGTCACTGAGGCCAGTCGACTTGCAAACAGAGTCTGCCCAGCACTGCTTTCGCGAGGCTCTTTGACGACTGGGACACTCTTCCTTGGCAACCCAGAAAGCAGTACTTTTCCCTTGCTATGAATGGGAAGAGTGCTTCCCAGGGGCCTATTTCGCCTAGGGTTCCTCAGAAGCCAGAGGACGCTCTTCAGGCACACAGTGGTCATCATGCGAAATGGGTGCACGATCCACTGTCCTATGTGTCCCCAGGGGCATAGCAGAGTTAAGGCACTCCATTTCAGAGTATGGTTTCGTGGATACAATGCACACCCAGCTCTGCTGATATGAAACACTGGATCTTACCTTGTGGCCTTAGGTCACCTTTCATTGGCCGGAGCTGAATTTGGAGTGCAGTAGGATGAGTTTCTAGAAGGGAATTGTCAGCACATTCTTGGCATTGAGAGAACGCAGCCTTGGCCCACAGCGAAACTCCTGCAGTGAAGAGAAGGTGGGCCGCTAGTGCTGTTCAGGCAGCTTTGAAGCCAAAAGCAAGTCGCTTGCAAAGCGGGAAAATGTGAACTTTCCCATCAGTGTCCCACTTTCAAGCTCGATGACAAAGCATGTTTATCTGATGATCCTGCCTAGCTACCTAGTACAAGGGAAAGACCGCCTCCATCTGCTAAGAAAGGTTTTCACGTGGGGACTGCTGTACATGCACAAGAGCATTCCCCCGCCGTGCAAAAGTTAGGCCTTGGTGAATCTGGATGGTCCCAGAAGTCCAGCATTGTCACAGGGAAAGCTGTCCGTTGTTTTCAGGCGGGAACTCAACATCTAGCTTCCGACTGCCGTAGGGAGACGTCCGTTGGGAGTTCACAGGTTTCATTTGTGAGGCACAGTGGCGTTTCTCAGAACCCAAATTCCTCCTTGGGGCACACCAGCATGGAATGTAAGGCTGCTTAGAACGGCGTTCCTGAGGCCATTTGAATGCTGTACAAACGAGCGCTGTCGAGCGATCCGGGCAGGGCTTTGCCATTACCGCTGCACATTCACAGCGTTAAAGCAAACGAACCCTTTTGCCTCCTGGGACTCAAAGGCAACAAAAGAGTTGGCGGCGTTCAGTGCCCCTTCACAGATGTTACAACGAATGTGAGTGCACAACGCGTCGTGAAATACATAACAGAGGAGTGGAAGCATTCCTTTAACACATGCTTCTTCGCTACTATGGCACACCTAAGCTTACAATGGGAGACATCTGGACTTTTACTTGATGCCTGGGGTGCCATTTCTTTGGCTGGTAATTTCCAGAGTGCTCCTGGAGGAGCTCCCAGCAAGGAACTGAGACAGCATGCCTCATACGAGTACACTCATAGTACTTTCGTGACGCCTTCAGGCAGCAAAGAGAAGATGGGCAGCAGGAGTGTTTTTCAGGCAGCTTTCAAACCGCAACTGTCTCGCCTACCGCGGAGGAAAATAAGGTTTTGCCAGGGTAGCCTGCTTTCAACCATGAGCTCCTATAGTTACCCTCAGTCGTTTCTGACTCCCTCAAGGAAACACACGGAACCCACAGGGCCCTTCCATGGAGATCCTTTGGCAACAGAGTCCTCTGCCTAGGCTGAACTGGGGAAGTATTTCAGTACCTTAGGTAGGCCTCGGTGACCATGGCTCTTGCACATCCCAACAGAGTTAAGTGTGAAAAGTGTACTCGTCTTCAGGCTGGACGCAGAGCTTAGCTTTCGCTTCTGCCTGCGTGCTGTCCTGAGTCCAGGCCTCAATCGTCAGCACACTGTGTATTAGCAGTGGAGTTCTCCTTCAGTCACTGAGGCCAGTCGACTTGCAAACAGAGTCTGCCCAGCACTGCTTTCGCGAGGCTCTTTGACGACTGGGACACTCTTCCTTGGCAACCCAGAAAGCAGTACTTTTCCCTTGCTATGAATGGGAAGAGTGCTTCCCAGGGACCTATTTCGCCTAGGGTTCCTCAGAAGCCAGAGGACGCTCTTCAGGCACACAGTGGTCATCATGCGAAATGGGTGCACGATCCACTGTCCTATGTGTCCCCAGGGGCATAGCAGAGTTAAGGCACTCCATTTCAGAGTATGGTTTCGTGGATACAATGCACACCCAGCTCTGCTGATATGAAACACTGGATCTTACCTTGTGGCCTTAGGTCACCTTTCATTGGCCGGAGCTGAATTTGGAGTGCAGTAGGATGAGTTTCTAGAAGGGAATTGTCAGCACATTCTTGGCATTGAGAGAACGCAGCCTTGGCCCACAGCGAAACTCCTGCAGTGAAGAGAAGGTGGGCCGCTAGTGCTGTTCAGGCAGCTTTGAAGCCAAAAGCAAGTCGCTTGCAAAGCGGGAAAATGTGAACTTTCCCATCAGTGTCCCACTTTCAAGCTCGATGACAAAGCATGTTTATCTGATGATCCTGCCTAGCTACCTAGTACAAGGGAAAGACCGCCTCCATCTGCTAAGAAAGGTTTTCACGTGGGGACTGCTGTACATGCACAAGAGCATTCCCCCGCCGTGCAAAAGTTAGGCCTTGGTGAATCTGGATGGTCCCAGAAGTCCAGCATTGTCACAGGGAAAGCTGTCCGTTGTTTTCAGGCGGGAACTCAACATCTAGCTTCCGACTGCCGTAGGGAGACGTCCGTTGGGAGTTCACAGGTTTCATTTGTGAGGCACAGTGGCGTTTCTCAGAACCCAAATTCCTCCTTGGGGCACACCAGCATGGAATGTAAGGCTGCTTAGAACGGCGTTCCTGAGGCCATTTGAATGCTGTACAAACGAGCGCTGTCGAGCGATCCGGGCAGGGCTTTGCCATTACCGCTGCACATTCACAGCGTTAAAGCAAACGAACCCTTTTGCCTCCTGGGACTCAAAGGCAACAAAAGAGTTGGCGGCGTTCAGTGCCCCTTCACAGATGTTACAACGAATGTGAGTGCACAACGCGTCGTGAAATACATAACAGAGGAGTGGAAGCATTCCTTTAACACATGCTTCTTCGCTACTATGGCACACCTAAGCTTACAATGGGAGACATCTGGACTTTTACTTGATGCCTGGGGTGCCATTTCTTTGGCTGGTAATTTCCAGAGTGCTCCTGGAGGAGCTCCCAGCAAGGAACTGAGACAGCATGCCTCATACGAGTACACTCATAGTACTTTCGTGACGCCTTCAGGCAGCAAAGAGAAGATGGGCAGCAGGAGTGTTTTTCAGGCAGCTTTCAAACCGCAACTGTCTCGCCTACCGCGGAGGAAAATAAGGTTTTGCCAGGGTAGCCTGCTTTCAACCATGAGCTCCTATAGTTACCCTCAGTCGTTTCTGACTCCCTCAAGGAAACACACGGAACCCACAGGGCCCTTCCATGGAGATCCTTTGGCAACAGAGTCCTCTGCCTAGGCTGAACTGGGGAAGTATTTCAGTACCTTAGGTAGGCCTCGGTGACCATGGCTCTTGCACATCCCAACAGAGTTAAGTGTGAAAAGTGTACTCGTCTTCAGGCTGGACGCAGAGCTTAGCTTTCGCTTCTGCCTGCGTGCTGTCCTGAGTCCAGGCCTCAATCGTCAGCACACTGTGTATTAGCAGTGGAGTTCTCCTTCAGTCACTGAGGCCAGTCGACTTGCAAACAGAGTCTGCCCAGCACTGCTTTCGCGAGGCTCTTTGACGACTGGGACACTCTTCCTTGGCAACCCAGAAAGCAGTACTTTTCCCTTGCTATGAATGGGAAGAGTGCTTCCCAGGGGCCTATTTCGCCTAGGGTTCCTCAGAAGCCAGAGGACGCTCTTCAGGCACACAGTGGTCATCATGCGAAATGGGTGCACGATCCACTGTCCTATGTGTCCCCAGGGGCATAGCAGAGTTAAGGCACTCCATTTCAGAGTATGGTTTCGTGGATACAATGCACACCCAGCTCTGCTGATATGAAACACTGGATCTTACCTTGTGGCCTTAGGTCACCTTTCATTGGCCGGAGCTGAATTTGGAGTGCAGTAGGATGAGTTTCTAGAAGGGAATTGTCAGCACATTCTTGGCATTGAGAGAACGCAGCCTTGGCCCACAGCGAAACTCCTGCAGTGAAGAGAAGGTGGGCCGCTAGTGCTGTTCAGGCAGCTTTGAAGCCAAAAGCAAGTCGCTTGCAAAGCGGGAAAATGTGAACTTTCCCATCAGTGTCCCACTTTCAAGCTCGATGACAAAGCATGTTTATCTGATGATCCTGCCTAGCTACCTAGTACAAGGGAAAGACCGCCTCCATCTGCTAAGAAAGGTTTTCACGTGGGGACTGCTGTACATGCACAAGAGCATTCCCCCGCCGTGCAAAAGTTAGGCCTTGGTGAATCTGGATGGTCCCAGAAGTCCAGCATTGTCACAGGGAAAGCTGTCCGTTGTTTTCAGGCGGGAACTCAACATCTAGCTTCCGACTGCCGTAGGGAGACGTCCGTTGGGAGTTCACAGGTTTCATTTGTGAGGCACAGTGGCGTTTCTCAGAACCCAAATTCCTCCTTGGGGCACACCAGCATGGAATGTAAGGCTGCTTAGAACGGCGTTCCTGAGGCCATTTGAATGCTGTACAAACGAGCGCTGTCGAGCGATCCGGGCAGGGCTTTGCCATTACCGCTGCACATTCACAGCGTTAGAGCAAACGAACCCTTTTGCCTCCTGGGACTCAAAGGCAACAAAAGAGTTGGCGGCGTTCAGTGCCCCTTCACAGATGTTACAA